>NW_026731882.1:620000-812055 GCF_028476545.2 Physella acuta
TCAGGTGAGTTGTAGTTCGCGCTAAATGTTAAGTGTGGTGACGGCTATTAGGGGCAGATAATTCAGTTTGAAACTTTTTTAAACTTAGAGGAGGTAACTAAGAGGAGGCTGCTTTCACGGGGGGGGGGGGGGGTTATTGTTTTAAAGCAAGTATTTTCAGTGGCAGCATTGGTATTGTCGAATTCACTCATTATAAATTACTGAAAAGTAGAAAAAACAACTAAATAGCGGCGTATGATACACCGCGGGTCGGCTCGTACATTATAATACATTATGACTATAAGAAAAGAAAAGAAATTATGGGAAAATGACAAGTTATGGAAGGAGTTTGTCGATTTAAAATAGGTGGTGCCCGCCACCCTACCGATATTTTAGAATGTGCTCTAGAGTAAAAATAGGTTGGGAACCCCTGGCCTATATCTATGTATACAAAATTTAACGCATAAAACTGACGATTAAAACTGGCTATAATCACGTGGTTTCCGGAACGACGCCACCAGTTGCTACAACGTTGGCTTCTACAACAACTTCAACTACAAGTTATTGTACAATTAATTACTTGCAATTAATAAAAAACTATTTAAAATTGATTCGGTGTCGGTTGCTGAACCGAAAAGAACCATCGGGCAGACGAGGCTCGATAGCTGATGGCAGCTACTTATCTAGGAGACACAACTCTTAAATCAAGCAACAGCTGCTTTGAAACTTGTTCTTGGTTAGACAAAAGCTATGGAAGCAATCAAATATGACAATCAGACTGGAATCGTAACAATTTTCATAGCATGTTAACACGTAATACTTCATTAAGAACGAAGATATATTGAAACTGTATGTATTCACATAACCTTGTGTTTCCTTTTAGAAAAGCATTGCAAAAAAGGCTAAGAACACACAATTTCTTGAATGTAAGTTCAATACAACTACAGAACACACTGGTGATGTAGTTTCTTAAATAATTTTTAACTGTAAAATGTTAGTGGTCAGAAAATTGATATTTTTATTTAACAATTCAAATTTTTAAAATTACAGCGAAAAGCCTACTATGTATATGTAGTTTGAATTAGATCTATATTTATTTTGAAAAACGAATTAATATATAGTGACAAATCCGTCGTACATTGATTATTTTTTGTACTTTAAATATGCAGAAAAATAAGACGTTAATAATTAGACAACAAAATTAACACACTTTACTAGAATATGATTTAACTATTCAGTAATTAATAATAAGTACATTTAAATACTCTTTATAAAGTTTTATCTTTTATCGTAGTTATTGGACAGTCGAGAAAAACGTAGAACAATATAATATATAATACTTTATCAATTTATAGTATAATGTATGCGGCGAATTTTATTTGTATAATGCTGTATTTGTTTTTAGAACAGGCTGTTCGACAAGTTCTGGACAGCACTGATTCCTAAATCATTCTAAACTAAACTTTCTAATTCTGATTCAAAATAAATCAGTAATTTTTGTCTGTCAAATATTTTAGATACGGAATTTTATTTAAAATAATTACTTGTTAAGTGATAAAATAAAATCGTACACGTTTTCTCAATTTGCAACAAAGTTTAAATAAAGAATTCTTCAGACATAATAACTACGCTTGTTTTATGTTGATCAATTTTCAAAGTATTAGCTTAATGTACACAATGCTAAATTGACAATCCGTTTGCTTGGTCAGAAATATTTCTTAATTCTCTTTTGAGTTTTATTGGTAGGATTTCACTTATAGCGTGCCACTAATGTGCAATAGTAAAAGTAACATATTTTCGAACCTTGCAGTCCGTGAGCAGGTGAAGTAGAGTCAGGTACCCATGACAGATGAGTGGATTCAGACTATTGACTCTTGGTTTAGAAATCGAACTCTATAACATTTAACCACCTCGTCAAGGCACTGGTGTGCTTTTTCTGTTGATGGTTTTGGTATTTGAATAGGTAATCTGAAGTTTTCTAGTGAAAAACAAATATCTGCATGTTTGCTTACTTTATCCAAAGTTTTCAACGGTCTGCTTAAAAACTAAATCGTTTTTGTACGAAAGACAGTTTGACATTTAAACCTGAGTCTAAATTTTTCGAACATGTTTAATACATTTGACACTGCCTGTGGAAAGAAGAAGTGACGTTTACTTTTTTAAAAAATGTAAATATAAATTTGAATTAAAGCTAACAATGGTTAGATAAACAGCGGGCTCATACTCCGCTGTCATAAGACCCATCCCTCTTACGTGTTCGGTAATGTCCATTGTCTCAGCAAAGAATTATATATACCGCAATTTATTCAGGCGTTATAACTCGTATCGTTTTCTGACATCCTAGTTTAAAATTAGAATTATTTCCCCTGCATCTTACCCCATCAATATTGTTTTTTCGGCCTGACGTTTCCAAAAAACAAGGCCGAAATTCAAAATGTAAATGTGTTTAATTGTAATGTTTTATCATTTGAAAACAATATGTTGGCACTTCTAAACTTTAATAAATTTCACCAAGACAGATCAGTTATACTGAAAATAAAACCGGCATTTCAAACACTGCTACAAAACATCGACAAATTATTTTGATAACGCAATCTGCACTTAAAAGACTGATTTTCGAGACCTGGAGTTTGCCACGAGAGGCATAAAAATGTGGAAAAAGCTACAGTCTTAACTAAGAAAAAACAACAACAGAACACACTACAACTACAGAAAGAATACGAAGTATCAATGTTTGATGCACAAAACGTTTTAGAATCCCATATTATGTTAGTGAAAAATTTCGAAGTAATAAATGTAAATATCAAAGCAATATATAGACAACCTGTAAGGTACATGAAGCACAAAATGAGCATCAGTGCAATTTAAATTTTGTAATATGCTTCAACATGGGATGGCATTGTGTAATAATATTGCAAATATTATATTGATACAGACATTTACTGCCAGGCTTCGTTGTCTAAAGATGTAACTTTCATAAAACATTACTTTCATGCTTTAAAGTAACCATATTTATAACTGATCAATAATCAGAAAGAACCCGGATTCGAACTCGAAACTATTGGGTTAACAGTCTAGCGCTCCACCGCTAGGCCACGCCATCCCCTACTATCTTGACATATTTGAGAATTTTGTTTTTAAAGTGAACGTAAAAATACACTTACTGGGCTCTATACAAAGAAATGTAAATGGAGTATCACATTAGTCGTTATAAGCTTCCCCTGTTATGTTGACATAGTCGTTACCAGGTTCAGATATTGGATAGAAATTAGCCCACATAACTATGTAGCTGCGCTGTTATTCTCAACCCAAACACATTTTCTAGCACTTTTTTTGTTGGTGCCAATCCAAACACTTCTGAAATCTACAGGTACACAATTTATAGTCAAAGTATTAAATGACAGTCTTCTATATAAAACAAACAGGATATTAAAGCTACGTGGTGAAAAAACTGAGTACGTGAGAAAGAAGATCGCGTGCCGGCATTGTTGCATAATTAGTAAAAAACTATCTATATAATCTCTCTCTCTCTCTCTCTCTCTCTCTATATATATATATATATATATATATATATATATATATATATATATATATATATATATATATATAAATATACAGCAATCTGTGTGTGTGTACCAAAAATGACCCTGTCGAGGACCCGAAGGACACGCCCAATTCAAAATAGTCAACGATTAATGTTTTTCATAGTGTGTTTTGTGCATTGTCTTTATGTTTAAAAACGGAACGTAGGCAACATAGTGTTCACGGGTAAGCGAAGGCCGCTTCGGGTCACTCAATTGCCGGGGCGCTTGCGAATGCGCCAGATGCAGTGTTAACGATGAATGAAAGAGTAACGTAGACCCGCTATGCAGGATACTCAATTCGCGGATACCAAGTGCTAAGATAGCCGCTTTGGAACAATGTGCGACAAACCGTATATTTCGAAAAATCGCACCCCCCACACTCGGGTATGCAGCTCTTGTAAATTATATTTTTCCCGCAAAAATTCTCCTAGAGTATTCTCAACAATTTCTTAATGGTTCTTGGCGATCAAATAAAAGCTGTACTAATGTACAAACGACACACACACATACATGAACACATAGTTTCATTTTTATATATTACTAGCGTGCCCGTTCCCGCGCGATGCTGCTGTGGTAGCAGAAAAAATGACGTAATATTTCATGAGGGTTTTATCATTGCGTTATTAATATTCTATTCTTAGACGGGTGAACTAGCTTTTTAAAACTGAGTTATTTAAATGTAAAGCTACATAACACACACACACAAACTATGCTACATCATCCACACACTTAAGCTACATCCCCCACACAAGCTACAACCTACACCACACACTAAGCTACATACCCGCAGAAAGACATACTCAAATATCCCATACACACACACTCAAGCTACATCCCACACACACACTCATTTAAGTAACATGCTACACACACACTAATGTACATACCCCCACACACACATTCAAGCTACATCCCACACACACACAAGCTACATCCCACACACACACCCTCAAGCTATATCCCACACACAAACACTCACGCTACAACCTACAGATACCACACACACTGTGTGGGTATGTTGTGTAAACAACCAGTCCTTCTCAATATTATAAAGCAACAGCGGATGTATAGAAATCTTAAACTGTGTAATATACGATAATATTATCTGCGAATGAGATGAAGTGAGAAGACAGAGATAGAGAGAGTGAGCGAAAGAGGAGGAACGAGAGAATAAAATAGAAATATGTAATAGATTAGAGCGTAACAGCCGACTAATGTGAACATTACAAGAAATTGCATTGTTATTAAGCAAGCAGTCTAAAATGTATACTTGGTAGCAAAGAATATTACAAGTTAATTTAATCAGAATGACAAATCACTTTTGTATATATGGGAATGGCATTTCTACTATTAATGCATTGTAGGGATGAGATTGCTAAAGTGTGACGTGAATTGCACGAGCAATATAGCCATATAGATCAACGCATCAACACGGATAGGCATACGCTTTATCCAGTAAACGTACATGGTGAATGTATGGGTTACGCATTGGCTCACTCAGGCTACGATGCCTCAGACGAAAATGCAATCGCATATGGCTACACAAACGCATATGCATACACAAAAGACAAAGGAAAAATGTTAGCAAAATATTCGAGACAAATTCTGTTACGGTATTAAAACTATAAGTTATCTGGTATGTGTAACATGTTTAAATCTTAAAATCGTTACAATTTATGGTTAAGCCGATCTTACAATGTTTTCCTAGAATTTAAAAGTGTTATAGAAAAAAATTGACGGTGTTTTAAGCCAAGAGTGTTGTATTTTATTTTAAAATCAATCGATAATTACTTGAATGTCTAGTTGTAGAATTTGGAGGTGGGGTAGTTGCTTTATCTTAAACCAATGAATAAAAAAAATTTAATTTAGAGTTTTTACTAAAACTCAGTAAAATTAAAAACGTGCACAATAATTATACTGTTATGATAGTAGTAATTGCCCGTAGGGCTAGGGCTAGGGCTAGGGCTAGGGCTAGGGCTAGGGCTAGGGCTAGGGCTAGGGCTAGGGCTAGGGCTAGGGCTAGGGCTAGGGCTAGGGCTAGGGCTAGGGCTAGGGCTAGGGCTAGGGCTAGGGCTAGGGATAGGGCTAGGGCTAGGGCTAGGGCTAGGGCTAGGGCTAGGGCTAGGGCTAGGGCTAGGGCAAGCGTTGGTTTTGGTTTTGGTTTTGTATTTAGTTTTATGCTAAGGTGGATGCTTAGGTTTTGGTCTTTTTCTTAAGGATTAAAGTAGTATATAGGTATAGAATTCTAGTTAGAGTAAGGATTCTAACTTGAGAGGGTGGGGGGGGGGGGTTGATTCCCCAGGGGTAATTGACAGAGGGAAAATTGACGGGGGGTAATTGCTCCGGAGGGTAAATACGTGGGGGGGGGGGAATGTTCGGTGTGTAATTATGTTGATCGAGTGAACACCAAGTAAATTTAGAGATGTAATACCAATGAAATATGTATTTGTATCTATCTATCTATCTATCTATCTATCTATCTATCTATCTATCTATCTATCTATCTATCTATCTATCTATCTATCTATCTATCTATCTATCTATCTATCTATCTATCTATCTATCTATCTATCTATCTATCTATCTATCTATCTATCTATCTATCTATCTATCTATCTATCTATCTATCTATCTATCTATCTATCTATCTATCTATCTATCTATCTATCTATCTATCTATCTATCTATCTATCTATCTATCTATCTATCTATCTATCTATCTATCTATCTATCTATCTATCTATCTATCTATCTATCTATCTATCTATCTATCTATCTATCTATCTATCTATCTATCTATCTATCTATCTATCTATCTATCTATCTATCTATCTATCTATCTATCTATCTATCTATCTATCTATCTATCTATCTATCTATCTATCTATCTATCTATCTATCTATCTATCTATCTATCTATCTATCTATCTATCTATCTATCTATCTATCTATCTATCTATCTATCTATCTATCTATCTATCTATCTATCTATCTATCTATCTATCTATCTATCTATCTATCTATCTATCTATCTATCTATCTATCTATCTATCTATCTATCTATCTATCTATCTATCTATCTATCTATCTATCTATCTATCTATCTATCTATCTATCTATCTATCTATCTATCTATCTATCTATCTATCTATCTATCTATCTATCTATCTATCTATCTATCTATCTATCTATCTATCTATCTATCTATCTATCTATCTATCTATCTATCTATCTATCTATCTATCTATCTATCTATCTATCTATCTATCTATCTATCTATCTATCTATCTATCTATCTATCTATCTATCTATCTATCTATCTATCTATCTATCTATCTATCTATCTATCTATCTATCTATCTATCTATCTATCTATCTATCTATCTGTCTGTCTGTCTGTCTGTCTGTCTGTCTGTCTGTCTGTCTGTCTGTCTGTCTGTCTGTCTGTCTGTCTGTCTGTCTGTCTGTCTGTCTGTCTGTCTGTCTGTCTGTCTGTCTGTCTGTCTGTCTGTCTGTCTGTCTGTCTGTCTGTCTGTCTGTCTGTCTGTCTGTCTGTCTGTCTGTCTGTCTGTCTGTCTGTCTGTCTGTCTGTCTGTCTGTCTGTCTGTCTGTCTGTCTGTCTGTCTGTCTGTCTGTCTGTCTGTCTGTCTGTCTGTCTGTCTGTCTGTCTGTCTGTCTGTCTGTCTGTCTGTCTGTCTGTCTGTCTGTCTGTCTGTCTGTCTGTCTGTCTGTCTGTCTGTCTGTCTGTCTGTCTGTCTGTCTGTCTGTCTGTCTGTCTGTCTGTCTGTCTGTCTGTCTGTCTGTCTGTCTGTCTGTCTGTCTGTCTGTCTGTCTGTCTGTCTGTCTGTCTGTCTGTCTGTCTGTCTGTCTGTCTGTCTGTCTGTCTGTCTGTCTGTCTGTCTGTCTGTCTGTCTGTCTGTCTGTCTGTCTGTCTGTCTGTCTGTCTGTCTGTCTGTCTGTCTGTCTGTCTGTCTGTCTGTCTGTCTGTCTGTCTGTCTGTCTGTCTGTCTGTCTGTCTGTCTGTCTGTCTGTCTGTCTGTCTGTCTGTCTGTCTGTCTGTCTGTCTGTCTGTCTGTCTGTCTGTCTGTCTGTCTGTCTGTCTGTCTGTCTGTCTGTCTGTCTGTCTGTCTGTCTGTCTGTCTGTCTGTCTGTCTGTCTGTCTGTCTGTCTGTCTGTCTGTCTGTCTGTCTGTCTGTCTGTCTGTCTGTCTGTCTGTCTGTCTGTCTGTCTGTCTGTCTGTCTGTCTGTCTGTCTGTCTGTCTGTCTGTCTGTCTGTCTGTCTGTCTGTCTGTCTGTCTGTCTGTCTGTCTGTCTGTCTGTCTGTCTGTCTGTCTGTCTGTCTGTCTGTCTGTCTGTCTGTCTGTCTGTCTGTCTGTCTGTCTGTCTGTCTGTCTGTCTGTCTGTCTGTCTGTCTGTCTGTCTGTCTCTATCTATCTATCTATCTATCTATCTATCTATCTATCTATCTATCTATCTATCTATCTATCTATCTATCTATCTATCTATCTATCTATCTATCTATCTATCTATCTATCTATCTATCTATCTATCTATCTATCTATCTATCTATCTATCTATCTATCTATCTATCTATCTATCTATCTATCTATCTATCTATCTATCTATCTATCTATCTATCTATCTATCTATCTATCTATCTATCTATCTATCTATCTATCTATCTATCTATCTATCTATCTATCTATCTATCTATCTATCTATCTATCTATCTATCTATCTATCTATCTATCTATCTATCTATCTATCTATCTATCTATCTATCTATCTATCTATCTATCTATCTATCTATCTATCTATCTATCTATCTATCTATCTATCTATCTATCTATCTATCTATCTATCTATCTATCTATCTATCTATCTATCTATCTATCTATCTATCTATCTATCTATCTATCTATCTATCTATCTATCTATCTATCTATCTATCTATCTATCTATCTATCTATCTATCTATCTATCTATCTATCTATCTATCTATCTATCTATCTATCTATCTATCTATCTATCTATCTATCTATCTATCTATCTATCTATCTATCTATCTATCTATCTATCTATCTATCTATCTATCTATCTATCTATCTATCTATCTATCTATCTATCTATCTATCTATCTATCTATCTATCTATCTATCTATCTATCTATCTATCTATCTATCTATCTATCTATCTATCTATCTATCTATCTATCTATCTATCTATCTATCTATCTATCTATCTATCTATCTATCTATCTATCTATCTATCTATCTATCTATCTATCTATCTATCTATCTATCTATCTATCTATCTATCTATCTATCTATCTATCTATCTATCTATCTATCTATCTATCTATCTATCTATCTATCTATCTATCTATCTATCTATCTATCTATCTATCTATCTATCTATCTATCTATCTATCTATCTATCTATCTATCTATCTATCTATCTATCTATCTATCTATCTATCTATCTATCTATCTATCTATCTATCTATCTATCTATCTATCTATCTATCTATCTATCTATCTATCTATCTATCTATCTATCTATCTATCTATCTATCTATCTATCTATCTATCTATCTATCTATCTATCTATCTATCTATCTATCTATCTATCTATCTATCTATCTATCTATCTATCTATCTATCTATCTATCTATCTATCTATCTATCTATCTATCTATCTATCTATCTATCTATCTATCTATCTATCTATCTATCTATCTATCTATCTATCTATCTATCTATCTATCTATCTATCTATCTATCTATCTATCTATCTATCTATCTATCTATCTATCTATCTATCTATCTATCTATCTATCTATCTATCTATCTATCTATCTATCTATCTATCTATCTATCTATCTATCTATCTATCTATCTATCTATCTATCTATCTATCTATCTATCTATCTATCTATCTATCTATCTATCTATCTATCTATCTATCTATCTATCTATCTATCTATCTATCTATCTATCTATCTATCTATCTATCTATCTATCTATCTATCTATCTATCTATCTATCTATCTATCTATCTATCTATCTATCTATCTATCTATCTATCTATCTATCTATCTATCTATCTATCTATCTATCTATCTATCTATCTATCTATCTATCTATCTATCTATCTATCTATCTATCTATCTATCTATCTATCTATCTATCTATCTATCTATCTATCTATCTATCTATCTATCTATCTATCTATCTATCTATCTATCTATCTATCTATCTATCTATCTATCTATCTATCTATCTATCTATCTATCTATCTATCTATCTATCTATCTATCTATCTATCTATCTATCTATCTATCTATCTATCTATCTATCTATCTATCTATCTATCTATCTATCTATCTATCTATCTATCTATCTATCTATCTATCTATCTATCTATCTATCTATCTATCTATCTATCTATCTATCTATCTATCTATCTATCTATCTATCTATCTATCTATCTATCTATCTATCTATCTATCTATCTATCTATCTATCTATCTATCTATCTATCTATCTATCTATCTATCTATCTATCTATCTATCTATCTATCTATCTATCTATCTATCTATCTATCTATCTATCTATCTATCTATCTATCTATCTATCTATCTATCTATCTATCTATCTATCTATCTATCTATCTATCTATCTATCTATCTATCTATCTATCTATCTATCTATCTATCTATCTATCTATCTATCTATCTATCTATCTATCTATCTATCTATCTATCTATCTATCTATCTATCTATCTATCTATCTATCTATCTATCTATCTATCTATCTATCTATCTATCTATCTATCTATCTATCTATCTATCTATCTATCTATCTATCTATCTATCTATCTATCTATCTATCTATCTATCTATCTATCTATCTATCTATCTATCTATCTATCTATCTATCTATCTATCTATCTATCTATCTATCTATCTATCTATCTATCTATCTATCTATCTATCTATCTATCTATCTATCTATCTATCTATCTATCTATCTATCTATCTATCTATCTATCTATCTATCTATCTATCTATCTATCTATCTATCTATCTATCTATCTATCTATCTATCTATCTATCTATCTATCTATCTATCTATCTATCTATCTATCTATCTATCTATCTATCTATCTATCTATCTATCTATCTATCTATCTATCTATCTATCTATCTATCTATCTATCTATCTATCTATCTATCTATCTATCTATCTATCTATCTATCTATCTATCTATCTATCTATCTATCTATCTATCTATCTATCTATCTATCTATCTATCTATCTATCTATCTATCTATCTATCTATCTATCTATCTATCTATCTATCTATCTATCTATCTATCTATCTATCTATCTATCTATCTATCTATCTATCTATCTATCTATCTATCTATCTATCTATCTATCTATCTATCTATCTATCTATCTATCTATCTATCTATCTATCTATCTATCTATCTATCTATCTATCTATCTATCTATCTATCTATCTATCTATCTATCTATCTATCTATCTATCTATCTATCTATCTATCTATCTATCTATCTATCTATCTATCTATCTATCTATCTATCTATCTATCTATCTATCTATCTATCTATCTATCTATCTATCTATCTATCTATCTATCTATCTATCTATCTATCTATCTATCTATCTATCTATCTATCTATCTATCTATCTATCTATCTATCTATCTATCTATCTATCTATCTATCTATCTATCTATCTATCTATCTATCTATCTATCTATCTATCTATCTATCTATCTATCTATCTATCTATCTATCTATCTATCTATCTATCTATCTATCTATCTATCTATCTATCTATCTATCTATCTATTCTATCTATCTATCTATCTATCTATCTATCTATCTATCTATCTATCTATCTATCTATCTATCTATCTATCTATCTATCTATCTATCTATCTATCTATCTATCTATCTATCTATCTATCTATCTATCTATCTATCTATCTATCTATCTATCTATCTATCTATCTATCTATCTATCTATCTATTATCTATCTATTATCTATCTATCTATCTATCTATCTATCTATCTATCTATCTATCTATCTATCTATCTATCTATCTATCTATCTATCTATCTATCTATCTATCTATCTATCTATCTATCTATCTATCTATCTATCTATCTATCTATCTATCTATCTATCTATCTATCTATCTATCTATCTATCTATCTATCTATCTATCTATCTATCTATCTATCTATCTATCTATCTATCTATCTATCTATCTATCTATCTATCTATCTATCTATCTATCTATCTATCTATCTATCTATCTATCTATCTATCTATCTATCTATCTATCTATCTATCTATCTATCTATCTATCTATCTATCTATCTATCTATCTATCTATCTATCTATCTATCTATCTATCTATCTATCTATCTATCTATCTATCTATCTATCTATCTATCTATCTATCTATCTATCTATCTATCTATCTATCTATCTATCTATCTATCTATCTATCTATCTATCTATCTATCTATCTATCTATCTATCTATCTATCTATCTATCTATCTATCTATCTATCTATCTATCTATCTATCTATCTATCTATCTATCTATCTATCTATCTATCTATCTATCTATCTATCTATCTATCTATCTATCTATCTATCTATCTATCTATCTATCTATCTATCTATCTATCTATCTATCTATCTATCTATCTATCTATCTATCTATCTATCTATCTATCTATCTATCTATCTATCTATCTATCTATCTATCTATCTATCTATCTATCTATCTATCTATCTATCTATCTATCTATCTATCTATCTATCTATCTATCTATCTATCTATCTATCTATCTATCTATCTATCTATCTATCTATCTATCTATCTATCTATCTATCTATCTATCTATCTATCTATCTATCTATCTATCTATCTATCTATCTATCTATCTATCTATCTATCTATCTATCTATCTATCTATCTATCTATCTATCTATCTATCTATCTATCTATCTATCTATCTATCTATCTATCTATCTATCTATCTATCTATCTATCTATCTATCTATCTATCTATCTATCTATCTATCTATCTATCTATCTATCTATCTATCTATCTATCTATCTATCTATCTATCTATCTATCTATCTATCTATCTATCTATCTATCTATCTATCTATCTATCTATCTATCTATCTATCTATCTATCTATCTATCTATCTATCTATCTATCTATCTATCTATCTATCTATCTATCTATCTATCTATCTATCTATCTATCTATCTATCTATCTATCTATCTATCTATCTATCTATCTATCTATCTATCTATCTATCTATCTATCTATCTATCTATCTATCTATCTATCTATCTATCTATCTATCTATCTATCTATCTATCTATCTATCTATCTATCTATCTATCTATCTATCTATCTATCTATCTATCTATCTATCTATCTATCTATCTATCTATCTATCTATCTATCTATCTATCTATCTATCTATCTATCTATCTATCTATCTATCTATCTATCTATCTATCTATCTATCTATCTATCTATCTATCTATCTATCTATCTATCTATCTATCTATCTATCTATCTATCTATCTATCTATCTATCTATCTATCTATCTATCTATCTATCTATCTATCTATCTATCTATCTATCTATCTATCTATCTATCTATCTATCTATCTATCTATCTATCTATCTATCTATCTATCTATCTATCTATCTATCTATCTATCTATCTATCTATCTATCTATCTATCTATCTATCTATCTATCTATCTATCTATCTATCTATCTATCTATCTATCTATCTATCTATCTATCTATCTATCTATCTATCTATCTATCTATCTATCTATCTATCTATCTATCTATCTATCTATCTATCTATCTATCTATCTATCTATCTATCTATCTATCTATCTATCTATCTATCTATCTATCTATCTATCTATCTATCTATCTATCTATCTATCTATCTATCTATCTATCTATCTATCTATCTATCTATCTATCTATCTATCTATCTATCTATCTATCTATCTATCTATCTATCTATCTATCTATCTATCTATCTATCTATCTATCTATCTATCTATATCTATCTATCTATCTATCTATCTATCTATCTATCTATCTATCTATCTATCTATCTATCTATCTATCTATCTATCTATCTATCTATCTATCTATCTATCTATCTATCTATCTATCTATCTATCTATCTATCTATCTATCTATCTATCTATCTATCTATCTATCTATCTATCTATCTATCTATCTATCTATCTATCTATCTATCTATCTATCTATCTATCTATCTATCTATCTATCTCTATCTATCTATCTATCTATCTATCTATCTATCTATCTATCTATCTATCTATCTATCTATCTATCTATCTATCTATCTATCTATCTATCTATCTATCTATCTATCTATCTATCTATCTATCTATCTATCTATCTATCTATCTATCTATCTATCTATCTATCTATCTATCTATCTATCTATCTATCTATCTATCTATCTATCTATCTATCTATCTATCTATCTATCTATCTATCTATCTATCTATCTATCTATCTATCTATCTATCTATCTATCTATCTATCTATCTATCTATCTATCTATCTATCTATCTATCTATCTATCTATCTATCTATCTATCTATCTATCTATCTATCTATCTATCTATCTATCTATCTATCTATCTATCTATCTATCTATCTATCTATCTATCTATCTATCTATCTATCTATCTATCTATCTATCTATCTATCTATCTATCTATCTATCTATCTATCTATCTATCTATCTATCTATCTATCTATCTATCTATCTATCTATCTATCTATCTATCTATCTATCTATCTATCTATCTATCTATCTATCTATCTATCTATCTATCTATCTATCTATCTATCTATCTATCTATCTATCTATCTATCTATCTATCTATCTATCTATCTATCTATCTATCTATCTATCTATCTATCTATCTATCTATCTATCTATCTATCTATCTATCTATCTATCTATCTATCTATCTATCTATCTATCTATCTATCTATCTATCTATCTATCTATCTATCTATCTATCTATCTATCTATCTATCTATCTATCTATCTATCTATCTATCTATCTATCTATCTATCTATCTATCTATCTATCTATCTATCTATCTATCTATCTATCTATCTATCTATCTATCTATCTATCTATCTATCTATCTATCTATCTATCTATCTATCTATCTATCTATCTATCTATCTATCTATCTATCTATCTATCTATCTATCTATCTATCTATCTATCTATCTATCTATCTATCTATCTATCTATCTATCTATCTATCTATCTATCTATCTATCTATCTATCTATCTATCTATCTATCTATCTATCTATCTATCTATCTATCTATCTATCTATCTATCTATCTATCTATCTATCTATCTATCTATCTATCTATCTATCTATCTATCTATCTATCTATCTATCTATCTATCTATCTATCTATCTATCTATCTATCTATCTATCTATCTATCTATCTATCTATCTATCTATCTATCTATCTATCTATCTATCTATCTATCTATCTATCTATCTATCTATCTATCTATCTATCTATCTATCTATCTATCTATCTATCTATCTATCTATCTATCTATCTATCTATCTATCTATCTATCTATCTATCTATCTATCTATCTATCTTATCTATCTATCTATCTATCTATCTATCTATCTATCTATCTATCTATCTATCTATCTATCTATCTATCTATCTATCTATCTATCTATCTATCTATCTATCTATCTATCTATCTATCTATCTATCTATCTATCTATCTATCTATCTATCTATCTATCTATCTATCTATCTATCTATCTATCTATCTATCTATCTATCTATCTATCTATCTATCTATCTATCTATCTATCTATCTATCTATCTATCTATCTATCTATCTATCTATCTATCTATCTATCTATCTATCTATCTATCTATCTATCTATCTATCTATCTATCTATCTATCTATCTATCTATCTATCTATCTATCTATCTATCTATCTATCTATCTATCTATCTATCTATCTATCTATCTATCTATCTATCTATCTATCTATCTATCTATCTATCTATCTATCTATCTATCTATCTATCTATCTATCTATCTATCTATCTATCTATCTATCTATCTATCTATCTATCTATCTATCTATCTATCTATCTATCTATCTATCTATCTATCTATCTATCTATCTATCTATCTATCTATCTATCTATCTATCTATCTATCTATCTATCTATCTATCTATCTATCTATCTATCTATCTATCTATCTATCTATCTATCTATCTATCTATCTATCTATCTATCTATCTATCTATCTATCTATCTATCTATCTATCTATCTATCTATCTATCTATCTATCTATCTATCTATCTATCTATCTATCTATCTATCTATCTATCTATCTATCTATCTATCTATCTATCTATCTATCTATCTATCTATCTATCTATCTATCTATCTATCTATCTATCTATCTATCTATCTATCTATCTATCTATCTATCTATCTATCTATCTATCTATCTATCTATCTATCTATCTATCTATCTATCTATCTATCTATCTATCTATCTATCTATCTATCTATCTATCTATCTATCTATCTATCTATCTATCTATCTATCTATCTATCTATCTATCTATCTATCTATCTATCTATCTATCTATCTATCTATCTATCTATCTATCTATCTATCTATCTATCTATCTATCTATCTATCTATCTATCTATCTATCTATCTATCTATCTATCTATCTATCTATCTATCTATCTATCTATCTATCTATCTATCTATATATATATATATATATATATATATATATATATATATATATATATATAGATATTAGTTCCTCTTAAAATACCTGTTACATCTCAATTTTTTTCATAAGAGAATCGGGGCTTTTTAATTTGATGCCCGCACCCGTATCCACATATTATATTATATATACTTGTTGCATCCACATATAACATCATATATACTTATTATATTATCATAACCCTAACCGTGACCCCAGCCCTGTTGCCATTACTTACTTGCGCGTCAAAGTATTTCCCCACGACAAAATGTTTATCAACGGGAAAATCCATTCGTATGTAGGCGGGGGGCGAGACCGTTCCCCGGTGGCACCGTAGGAGCAGCAACAGTACCGATGCGCATGCGTAGGTGACGGCGGCGTTCATTGTGGAGACGCCCGTGTACTCGTCCAACAGCACCCAGACGCACCGCCACTGGTTGACGCAGGCTAGGCCCATGACGTAGCTGAACAGCTGCATCATGATCTGGCGCGTAATGGCGCGTCGTCTGACGGTGAATGAGGTTAAGGTGTCTTGAAATAACGACGCCAGGAAGAAAATGGTGTAGCCGGCAGCCCCTGATATCCAGGCAGACACGACCGGGTCTTTAGGGAAGAAATAATGTTCTGGAATATGCCATGTGTTGCACCAGTACACCGTTACCAGAGGCCCCACCCAAAGGTACGCCAACGCAAAGTCTAGAAACTTCCAGTAAAATATTGAGCACTCGTATTTTTCTACATCTTGCGACGCAATGTCTGATTTTGATTTTTCTTTTTTTAACGCATTTGGTTCAAAGTCTTCCACATTCTCGCTTGGTAAATCTGTCTTTTTGTTTTCTTTGTCTAATTCATACAGAACATTAGCTCTAAGACAGTTGCCTTTTGGTGGTTTTCTAAGCGGGGAGAGTTCCGATGATTTCACAACAGAATCTGAAGGATTGGCTGAGCCAAAGGATTCATAAAAAGGTGTTTGGTAGGACAAAAAATGCCCTTCGCTTACTTCATCACTTGTCGGCACTACTTGATATTTTGTAGCCGTCTTAACCGGCATTTTCCGGTCGAATTCAGTCTTCTCCACGTACGAACACAAACCGTCGCTGGGTGTGAAAGATACCCGGTTTCTCACTTTCTTATCGGTCCTGTGTCTTGGGCCAAAAATGACATCCCCGAATTTGTTTCTGTGACTCGCAAGAAAGAACGACGGTACGGGGTAGGTCAGGTAGGTAGATGAAGGCAAATTGTTTTTGACTAAACACGAAAAACCAAAACCATTTTTATCCGAAGAATTTGTATTATCGCCTGTAGAGTTGAAATCTGCTTTGTTTATAGAGGTACATCTTTGTGTGGTTATACATTTTTGTTGGGTAAATAGACCCCCAGCTTGAAGCTGACGACTCACCGGTGTATTAGTCACTTTTAACACCATTTTAAAATGTTCACGATTATCGTCCTCAAGAAATATTTCTTGATGCGGATAAGAAAACGGTCTGTAATTTAAATTGCATTTTTCTTCTACAGAAACAGCAAATACTGTATCACAATTTTTAATATCGTGTACTTTATTTTTATATAATTCAAAATTTCTGTTATCTTGTAGTGAAACAATATCTTTTTTCGTAGGGGAGCCGCACCGGTAAGTTACGGAGGTGGGATTAAATTTAACAGCGTCATAAGCTGTGTCTACACCGGAGTCTTGAGACAGCTCAAGAGGTTTCGTAATGTCGTCACAAACTGGACCATCGTTTGATGATGCCATCCTAGTTATCAGATGAAATTCTTCACATCCACGACAGCTCCACTTAATGACTGGGAATTATCACAGTGTCAGCGTTCTGAATTAATCAGTCCTGATTTTTAAAAAATGATTCTTTTAAAATTTCTCCTATGTCACTGTAGGGAATACTTGCAGTTAAAGTCAACATATCGGATACTAATAATAGGAAAAATAATTCGAAAAACCAGCTTTTATACTTTCTTTAGTGCAATTGCAAGTTCTGAAAATAAAATATTTAGAAAGTAAACATTAAAACAAGCTATTTCTAGCTAAAAATAACCAAGGGGTATTCTCTCTCCCCCCCCTATTGAGGGAGGTGAGGTGATTTCTGTTCCCTTATGACCAGAGTTTCTTCCAGGCATATCTTCCAGTCTACCCCCCCCCCGAACGAAATGAAATTTTTATAGAAAATATATACTTTTAACATTGTCCGCCCCCCCCCCCCCCCCGAAGAAAGTCTACCGCCCCCCCCCGAAAATTTCAAGTGCCCCCCCCCCCCCCGGAGAAAAAACTCTGGAAGATACAATACTTACGACTCTCACCCCACTCGCACCATGCCTAGTTACTGAAAGATTATGTAACGGCCAGTTTTCTAACAGTGAATTCAAGAAAGTTGAATCGGCTGATAAAATGTTTTGTATCGCCCGAGTTTCGTTTTGAGCGTGACGACGACTTAAAACTTACGGGGTGAGGGGGGGGGGGGGCGCTTGAAGCGTAAAACATACAAACAAAGGGTGCACACAAAATTTCTGGGGGGTAAGGGGCGGGGGTGGTGGTAGGGGGGGGGGGCGGACACTGGTTAAAAGTATACATTTTCTATTTAAATGATATACTTTTGCGATTCCGTAAGGTGGGGGGGGGGGGTGGGGGTTGGGGGTTGCTTTGGTCACAGAAACCCCTAAATCAAATCTTACCTTAACCAACCAGACAATCCCTACATCAAATCTTACCTTAACCAACCAGACAACCCCTAAATCAAATCTTACCTTAACCAACCAGACAACCCCTAAATCAAATCTTACCTTAACCAACCCAGACAATCCCTACATCAAATCTTACCTTAACCAACCAGACAACCCCTAAATCAAATCTTACCTTAACCAACCAGACAACCCCTAAATCAAATCTTACCTTAACCAACCAGACAACCCCTAAATCAAATCTTACCTTAACCAACCCAGAAAACCCCTACATCAAATCTTACCTTAACCAACCAGACAACCCCTAAATCAAATCTTACCTTAACCAACCAGACAACCCCTAAATCAAATCTTACCTTAACCAACCAGACAACCCCTAAATCAAATCTTACCTTAACCAACCAGACAATCCCTAAATCAAATCTTACCTTAACCAACCAGACAACCCCTAAATCAAATCTTACCTTAACCAACCAGACAACCCCTAAATCAAATCTTACCTTAACCAACCAGACAACCCCTAAATCAAATCTTACCTTAACCAACCAGACAACCCCTAAATCAAATCTTACCTTAACCAAACCAGACAACCCCTAAATCAAATCTTACCTTAACCAACCAGACAACCCCTAAATCAAATCTTACCTTAACCAACCAGACAACCCCTAAATCAAATCTTACCGTAACCAACCAGACAACCCCTAAATCAAATCTTACCTTAACCAACCAGACAACCCCTAAATCAAATCTTACCTTAACCAAACCAGACAACCCCTAAATCAAATCTTACCTTAACCAACCAGACAACCCCTAAATCAAATCTTACCTTAACCAACCAGACAACCCCTAAATCAAATCTTACCTTAACCAACCCAGACAACCCCTACATCAAATCTTACCTTAACCAACCAGACAACCCCTAAATCAAATCTTACCTTAACCAACCAGACAACCCCTAAATCAAATCTTACCTTAACCAACCAGACAACCCCTAAATCAAATCTTACCTTAACCAACCAGACAACCCCTAAATCAAATCTTACCTTAACCAACCATACAAACACTAAATCAAACCTTACCTTAACCAACCAGACAACCCCTAAATCAAATTTTACCTTAACCAACCAGACAACCCCTACATCAAATCTTACCTTAACCAACCAGACAACCCCTAAATCAAATCTTACCTTAACCAACCAGACAACCCCTAAATCAAATCTTACCTTAACCAACCAGACAATCCCTACATCAAATCTTACCTTAACCAACCAGACAACCCCTAAATCAAATCTTACCTTAACCAACCAGACAACCCCTAAATCAAATCTTACCTTAACTAACCCAGACAACCCCTAAATCAAATCTTACCTTAACCAACCAGACAACCCCTAAATCAAATCTTACCTTAACCAACCAGACAACCCCTAAATCAAATCTTACCTTAACCAACCAGACAACCCCTAAATCAAATCTTACCTTAACCAACCAGACAACCCCTAAATCAAATCTTACCTTAACCAAACCAGACAACCCCTAAATCAAATCTTACCTTAACCAACCAGACAACCCCTAAATCAAATCTTACCTTAACCAACCAGACAACCCCTAAATCAAATCTTACCGTAACCAACCAGACAACCCCTAAATCAAATCTTACCTTAACCAACCAGACAACCCCTAAATCAAATCTTACCTTAACCAAACCAGACAACCCCTAAATCAAATCTTACCTTAACCAACCAGACAACCACTAAATCAAATCTTACCTTAACCAACCAGACAACCCCTAAATCAAATCTTACCTTAACCAACCAGACAACCCCTAAATCAAATCTTACCTTAACCAACCCAGACAACCCCTACATCAAATCTTACCTTAACCAACCAGACAACCCCTAAATCAAATCTTACCATAACTAAGACTACTTATCGAACACCAATATAAACATAAAAAAATATAATACTATAATACTAACCATAGCATAAAAAAAGCTACCATAATCGATTTCGAGTCAACAGCTTAAAAAGGTGGCATAATATTCAGCTGGTCTTATCTGAAATACGTCATTAATTAACAGCAACTAATTCGCACGTGTCACACCGCCACATAATTTAATAACAGTGCAGGAAAAAATATAATTAATTAAAAATACGTCCTCGGGATCATATGTTTTAGTGCATCCATTTCATAAACAACAGTAGTTGACATATCGTTGTTTTGCCATTTGGTACTCTTGTGCTTACAAAACTGCAATCAAAGTGTGCTTAAAAAACAACAACAACAACTTTGAATAAAATAATTATGCGAAAAACGGACATAAAAATCATATGAAATTTAATTAAAAAAAGATAAAATCGACTAAAATCATACTAAATACTTTAAATAATTCACAGTTAGATATTGTGTCTGAGATAATTAGTCTGAAATTATATCTTTTGTCCATGAGGTCATTTGTCCTCAAGAGTTTCTTCCAGGCATCCGAAGAAAGTCTACCGCCCATCCCCCCTCCCCCGAACGAAATGGAATTTATATAGAAAATATATACTTTTAAAAGTGTCCCCCCCCCGGAAAATGTTGACCGCCCGCGAAAATATCTAGTGCCCCCCCCCCCCAGGAGAAAAAAGCCTGGGAGAAGCACTGTTTGTCCCGTCACCCAGCTGTCTTACTATAAATCACCGCTACATCTATTGACTACAATGTATATATATATATATATATATATATATATATATATATATATATATATATATATATATATATATATATAGGCTTACATATGAATAAACATGTACACAAGTAACACATATACATAAAACACAACAATACCCTAGATTTACATTGTGTGAGCAGACATTTCTGAACTTGTAAAATCACACAAAAATATACTTGACCTACGATTGTGAAGACAAAAATAGCTAGTCGTCCATTATTAAATAGTCGGTGAAAGTGCCGTAGTGGTCTGTACCAAAACTGTTTTGAAATGTAAATGTGTGCATTTTTCTGACTTGCAAAACTTCATCGCCTCGCGTATGACAGATGCCAGTTTTTAAAATAAAGCAAATGAAATCTAACAAAATAATAGGCTATCCACGAATGAACAAGCAACACTATTCTAACTTTAGATCAAGTAAGGAATTTTGTAAAAAAGGAGACAAAGTAGCTTTGACACAATAAACACTGTTTACAATTTAATTTTTTTTATTTACTTAGGCCTAGGTCGATGATGTCCCATTACAGGTCAACTTTCATTACAGGTCAAGACTCATTAAGGCTAAGTTTCATTACAGGTGAAGTACCATCACATGTCGTCTCATTAAGGTCGTCTCATTACATGTCAATTAAAGTAGATTGAACTGCAGTAATTCATAAAAAAGCCGCCCCCCCCCCCTCACCAAAGTATATATATTTTAAAGTTATTTACTTTTTTGTGTTTGTATTTTACTCGTGAAATATTACAGTGTTTAATTACTAACATAAAAAATATTTAAGTTTAAATAAAACTTGCTGGTCGTTAAAATGTATTAAAAGAATTTCTTGAACAGCCAACACATTTTACCATCATTGAAAATAATATTTTCAAACAAATACAGAACACAGATCGAGTGTTAGAGAAATGGAAACAAAATATTTTTCAGATTAAAATTTTTTTTTTTTAAATCCGGTCGATCGACAGGCTTTCTGCTCGTATTCTAATTTTAGTTTGAGTAATTAATTAATCAATTAATTGGACGGCGTGGCTTAGCAGTAGAGCGCTAGACTAATAAATCGAAATGCTCGAGTTCGAATCCGGGTTAAATTCAATGGAGCGTCCATGAGTCAACCCAGCTCTGATGGGTACCTAACTTACGTTAAGGAAAGTAAAAGCGGCTGGGCTTAGTGCTGACCACATTATCCCTTCATACGCCGAAGTGAAGAAACATGAACTGTACTTTATCTGCCCAACGGATCACTAGCTCTAAAGAGGATTCTTTACTTTAATTACTAATTAAAAAGCAATAGTACTGTTCATTCCCAGCATTGGCACCCTTAGTGACGAATACTAGCATGTAAACAAATACTGATATTTTCAATGACAACGTTAGGGCTAGTGATAGGTTTTAGGTTTGGGTTTGGTTTTAGTGGGTGGGGGAGGGGGGAAATGTTAAGGTCAGAGTTAGGGTCAGGATCTGTTATCATTACATGTTGGGAATAAAACTGTTGACCACAATTAACTGAACGCAAGAAAATGTGTGCTAAATGTCTTCATCATTCGTAGCAAATCAGATTAGCCACAGAGTTTGTTTTTGTAAGAGCCCTATAATGAAGACGTTCTTAGATATAGTATGAAAATCAACTGTCACAATAACCAAGGGGGTAATTAACAGAGGGGGGATTTAACAAAGAGTTTTTGGAAGTAATGACGGGGTAATTTACTGGTGAGGGGGTAGGATAATTGACCAAGGTGTAGGTTCCTAGGTTTTTTGGAAGAAAACACGATCACTACAATGAAGAGCCATAGCATTTTTTTTCTGCACGTAGTTTGTAAATAGAACACCAGCATTCCTTACACGATGACATGCTTCATGTGTAATTAATCACGTACAGGCATTTGGCTTTAAAAAAAACCGGACATATACACATACTACCTTATAAATTGGCGCATTTGACATGCCGGCAAAGAAAGTTTGTATCACATGAAAGACTTTTAAAACACAATAACAATTGGATAAAAACAAAGGATGTTTACAACGAAATTCCACCTAGCTAAAATTCGAACTTGAGTGTCCATGGCGAAAGAAGAGTAGAGTTCACCTGTTTCTGTGGCCTCGGCGTATGAAAGGATAGTGTGATCAGCACTATGCCCAGAAGCCTTTACCTCCCCTTATCTGAGTCAGGTACCCTTCAGAGTTGAATGGACGTAAGGACATTCTACGGACTTGTACCCAGTTCGAACTCGAGACTATCGGGTTAGCAGTCGAATGCTCTACCATTCGACCAAGCTGTGTAAATATGTTACAAAATACCACTTAACCGGTGTTATAAAAACAGCTACCCGGTGTAATAAAATACCACCTACTAGATGAAATGAAATACCATCTAATAAAGACAAAACGCGATAGATGATACATTTTGTAAAAATATATCAGGAAATGACACTTTGGAAATTATTTCACAAAATGCCACCTAGAAGATATAACGAATACCACTTAGAAGACATAACGAAATGTCACCTTGAAGATATGACGAAATGCTACCTTGATGATGTAACGAAATGCCACCTTGATGATATAACGAAATGCCACCTAGAAGATCAAACAAAACGCCACCTACCAGGTAAGTCTAGCTACATGTGTACCGAGAGCGCTGTCCTCACGCCGTTAAGTCACCTAGCCAAACGGGAGTGTACTCTATATTCAGCCACTTTACACCGTACTATGGTATCCTTTACACCTGTCACACGATTGGTCCAGTGAGTCCCTCCTCCCTGCTTGTTATTCCCCACTTTTCTCTCATTAGACTGACAAAGTCTAACGCATCAGCTTGTTAACAGATTATTACCACTAGGCTTGTAATGGTATCCTTTTTTCTTTTTACTTCCATGTACAGTAGTTCCCAAACTGTGAAGAGTAGTGGAACGAGGGATCTGAAGTATTTCTCAATAAGGCGAAAAAAAACAACACCTGAATCATATTATCATCGCTTTTTGGGGGGGGGGAGGGGGGTCTCCGCCCCCACGAAGAGATGCCTGGAAGAAACTCTGGCACTATGCCTAGTAGCCCTAGTTTCACTAACTGGAGACAGGTACGCGTTAGACCTGGGTAGACTCAGGGGCATTCTACAGACTCGTATCCGATCTCAAGTTTTTCGGGTTAAGTCGTAAGCTCCACTGCCCGACCACGTCACCACCAAAAAACATACGGCAATGAATGACAGTAACTTTACAAAACAAAGTTTCAGTTGTATGGAGTATAAAAACCCGCATGACATTTACTTTTAATGTTGTTCCGAAGTTAACGGTTCAGTTGGTTAAGCGACATGTGTTAGACCAAGTCTAACGTTATGTATTGTTTGTGTTACTTCCGTTTTATGTCGAATGCCATACACAGAAGCAGTGTTTTAAATATTGATATTTTCCTATAGAAGATTTTCTGTCGCCTAAAATAGGTGTCTTAAAAATCGACGCATGTCTATTGGATTAAGATTACATATCAATAAATGTTAAACATATCAACAAATGTTAACCATTAAAGCATTGAAACCGTATCACACAATGTTTTTGTTTACAAAAAAAATATGATAGGAATGACAAACAGCACATTACTGTCGACTATTCTTTTTCCCACGTCTTTGTTTGTTTGTTTGTCTTTCCAATCAAATCTTGCGATCGAAATTTCTGGCACTTCCCAGTTAGCTAGCGCGCTGAAATTTTCAGGGAAGCTTTCTTTTGGATGACCATTGAATATTCAATTGTTATTATTACTAAATTGATCAATGGAAACATTTTATTGAGCATTTTAGACCGCTATATAATCTATATATATAATTCTCCTCTGCTAGCCATTAGAAAAAAAACCAGCGACGCGTACCTCGCGCGCAGTGAAGCGAACGATCACATGTCGCCACAGGCTTAGGGGCAGAGAATTTAGCTTGAACCGAGTTTAAACTTACAGGAGGTAGGCCAGTTTGGGGGAGACGATATGGTCGAGTGGTTGGGCACACGATTGCTATCCCACTCGACACGGGTTCAAATCTATGTGTTCTAGTCAGTAACGTATTCAAACAACGTGTTTTTTACGAGTTGTCTTTTTACGAGTTGTCTTTTTACGAGTTGTCTTTTTACGAGTTGTCTTCGTTTACCCAAAAAAGTGAAAAGATAAAATCGATAGCAAGATTTTAATGCAAACAAACAGACAAAGACTAAAAAGTAGAAAATAATAATCATTAAAAAAGTTTTAAAAAACCCACGTTTTCTGATTGAACTAAAAAGTAGAAAATAAATGCTATAGGCCCTACATCACAATAATGCAAGCGATCACTCTACTATAAGCGAGCAAAAACGTGGGGCGCCGTGATTTTCTTACAGTTTCTAATACTGTTGACTCTCTACAAGCTCCCTAATAAAAGTCAATAGTATTATCTAATCAATAGTAATATAACTTTTACTTCGGCGCCCCACGTTTTTGATCGCTTATAGTAGAGTGATCGCTTGCATTATTGTGATGTAGGGCCTATAGCATTTATTTTCTACTTTTTAGTTCAATCAGAAAACGTGGGTTTTTAAAAACTTTTTTAATGATTATTATTATAGTTCTGTTCACATACGGTGGGCCTACACCTTGTACTAACATAATTATATTCACGTTTTTAAACTCGTTTGTCATTCGGCTTGTGCGACCATTGCACATTTACACAGTAGCGGAATAATTTACAAATTTCCGTTTTGTTTAGAAGTGACAGGACAAAACAGCCTTAAACAAAATATCTTATACAAAAAATAAACATATCAAAAGTTAAAGTATTTCAAGGAGAAAATATCTCAGGTCAAAATATCTCTACGAAGTTCTCAGGACAAAATATCTTAAGACAAAATACCTCAAGACAAAGATAAAATGATTCGACAAAATAATAAAAGATAAGTACCAACTAGATGATTGAATAATTTTAATATTTTTATGTACTTTTTTAAAAAGTAGAAATGAAACAGAAAACATAAAGGTATGGCGTAAATATTTTAATAAAGTTATTAATGTCAATATCTAGAATAAATAAACCTTAATAATACCTGGCTGAAAACACTTCAGAACTCAGCCAAGCATCTCCATTAAAGATCTTCCCTTACGTGTCATATTAATGTCGAGACTAAATAGCTTTAATGCCTGGATGGGGAACTGTGCGTGTGTGATTATTTAGTGCGTAGGTGTACTATTCAGCTGAAGGTTTCTTCACTTATTTTGTTATTTACGTTTTGTTGCGATGTGCACGGTTAACACCTCGAGTTAGCGCCCTTTAACAAACTTTTTACACTCACAAGTTAGCGCCCTTTAACACACTTTTTATATTTTAAAGTTTGCATTCAAACTATCTGCGGCCCTCAGGGACGATAATCGTGAACAGTCTGCCCTACAATTATATCGTCTGCTGCCCTACAATTATATCGTCTGCTGCCCTACAATTATATCGTCTGCTGACCTACAATTATATCGTCTGCTGCCCTACAATTATATCGTCTGCTGCCCTACAATTATATCGTCTGCTGCCCTACAATTGTAACGTCTGCTGCCCTACAATTATATCGTCTGCTGACCTACAATTATATCGTCTGCTGCCCTACAATTATATCGTCTGCTGACCTACAATTATATCGTCTGCTGCCCTACAATTATATCGTCTGCTGCCCTACGATTATATCGTCTGCTGCCCTACAATTATATCGTCTGCTGCCCTACAATTATATCGTCTGCTGTCCTACAATTATATCGTCTGCTGCCCTACAATTATATCGTCTGCTGCCCTACAATTATATCGTCTGCTGCCCTACAATTATATCGTCTGCTGCCCTACAATTATATCGTCTGCTGCCCTACAATTATATCGTCTGCTGCCCTACAATTATATGGCCTAATGCCCCATGTTTACCCTTTTTGTTGCCACACCACTTCCCTCTTTAACCCTACTGCTAATCAAACTCTAACCCACCTACAAATCCAATACCCCAACGTTAATCATTTACCTTTATGCACTATTACACACAAACAAAAAATGATATAGACCTATACCTATATATATATATATATATATATATATATATATATATATGTGTGTGTGTTTGTGTGTGTGTTTGTGTATGTGTATATACGTTAGTATGTGTACGTTTATATGTATAACGATTATATATTTCGTGTAATTATATATATTTTGAAAATTAGTTAGAAAAAAAAACATAATGTTTTGAGAATTTTACAACACAGTAATCTTTACGAAAGACCTTTTCAAAGCTGCATTAAAAAGTTGAACAAAACACCAGCCGCTTATGAAGCAATATGACTTTGGGGTGTACCTAGAAAAAAAAATCACGTCACAAAATGCCACCTCCGAGATTATAACAAAACAAACAACCACCAACCGGCCATGTCAGTCTACAAACTGCACGGTCCACATGAACAAAATTGATTAGCCTTTCTGTAATTTCCCTTTATTCACCTCACAATATACCGTGTTATCATTTACATCTGTCGCACAATTAATCCAAAAATGTTACATGCTTTTTAATTTCAACAGCTCTGTCATTAGACTGACCGCGTCTGAGTAATAATTTTTTTAACAGCTTGTAACGATCAAGCTTGATTAAATTAATGTCAAACGTATGTATTAGTTTTTATGTACAAGCAGTGGCATAACAAGGGGTGAGCGGGAAGGGTGGTGTTATAAATTGTATCTTAGGTACTGCAAGGGTATCAGATTGTGTTTGTTGTAGAAAGATTTCGATTGATAAAAGATTGTGTAAGGATGTGACGTTTGAGAATAGGATCTGGTTGTTGGGTAGATAGATTTGTGTAGTCTTCGTCATGTTGTGCTAGGATGTAGAGGTATTCGTCTGTCCTCGTGGATATAGTCTTTGTAAACGTTGTGAATGTGGTACCTGAGATAACTAAGACGAAGTATTTCAAAGTCAACAGGTTTCTTACAAATTATTTCAGGGCTCAATATCTTAATGAAAAATATCTCAGAACAATTTTTCTCAAAGACTAATTTTCAAAAATGTTTCTAGCATGATATTTCAGGACAAAATATCCTAAGTATTTAGGAAACAACTACTGGAACGAAATGCATAGACGTCAAGTTTAAACCCAGCCAAGCAGTTAATCCAATTGTCTGACGCTATCTGGTATATCAATGGCTAGTCTAAACTGCTTTAATAACTGAATAGGGTACCTTTGTGTCTGTGATTACCTAATGAGTAAATCTTCTATTCAGTTGCAGATTTCTTCACTTAACTTGATATTTGACGTGTTGTTGTAATAGTATCGGCTAACACCTCGAGTTACCTCCCTTAAGTCCCTTTTTACATTTTCAGTTAGCGCCCCTTTAACAACTGAATTAACTTTGTTTAAGGACATTACATATTCAGGTCAGAGGCGTAGTAGTCGGGGGGGGGGGGGGGCGGGGGGGACACATGTCCCCGGGAGCCGCCCTTAGGGGGCGCCAAAATGGGTTGGAAAAATAAATTGAAAGCTAGAGGGGGGGGGGGGGGTGCAAATCGGAATCCTGAGCGGGGGTACAAATCGAAAGTTTGAGGGGGGGGGGGGGGGGGTGCACATCGAAAGTTTGTCCCCGGGCGCCGGGAAGGGTCGCAACGCATCTGATTCAGGCAGCATTTTACAACTACTTTCACATATCCAGTTAGCATTCTATGATAACTTTTACATATCTAGTTAACATTCTATAACAGCTTTTACATTTCCAGTTATCATTTTATTACAACGTTTGTAACAGTTATTTTACAATATAATTGACATCATTGTTAAAAAAACCTAACATCTAAGTGCATATATCCTTCATATGTCGTGACTTCAAGAATCTGTCAGGTATATATTTATATGTTGATTTTCTTTAGAAATGGTTAACCTATAGTCAGTGTTTCTTCCAGACATTTTTCAATTCCGGGAGAGGGGGGTGGGGCGGACTTTTTTTTCTATATATTTTTTTCTCTATATTCCTACATATTTTCTATAAAGATCCCATTTCGATGGGGGAGCGGGAGTACCCCCGAAGAGATGTCTGAAAGAAACACTGCTTATAGCTTTACATTTTCTTACTTTTTCATATTGGGTAATAGCAAGAATGATATTTTTCTAATTTTATTACACTATGTGAAAATACTAATTCAATGCGATGAATGAAATTCAGTTGAGATACGAAGTTGATCGACAATTATGTCAAAGTAAAGTTTATCACACTTTTTAAAGATGTCTCCTCTTGTGTTTTTCTATAACAGGGGTTGAATGTTTTTTTAGTCATTTATGCTTTAAAGAAACAAGTTAATTAAAAATGTCTAGTGACATTTATGCGCAATTTCCTTATGTTATCTAAAAATAGCTCTGACGTATAATGCTGGGGTGCGTTCAAGCTAGAAGAACGATCGGTTTGTAGGTGTTTATGTAATTTTAAAATTTGTGACCGAACGAAAAGATATTTTTGAAAACTTTCTTCGGCAATATTGTTCTAAATTATGGCAGAAATCGATTGGTACATGTTTCAAGTCGCTAAGTGGTCTGGTTGCCGAGATATGGGCCAAAAACTGATTTTTTTGAGTTTTTTTGGCTTTTCTTTTCCGGGAAATCCATGAAAGAAACCCGGAATTTTTATGGCCTATGCTCATTCTCGTAACTTGCTTAACATAATTGCTTTTGGAACTAGTCATCGATATTGCTTCGTTGAGGAGGAGATACGACTTAAAGCCCGGACACACATTCATCCATACATTCATCCATCCATTCCCAGAAATGACGAGTTAATAAACCCAAATCTCCAGAATGGAAATTGCGCTAAAAAACATACACGTTAGAAAAAAACTTTATTCACATATAATAATATTTCAATCTGAGATAAATTTCATCCAGGTCCCTTTGTTAATTTTCCCTATTAAATTTCGGCTATATAGTTTTTAATAAGGTCGAGTTGGAGCTGGCGGTGTTTATGTGTGTGTGTGTGTGTATGTGTGTGTGGTGTGTGTGTGTGTGTTGTGGGGGCATTTTTTGAGCTTAATTCATAAGCAACCACTTAATATTCATATATTTGCTGAGAGCAAAAAGGTGACTTTCATTTCAATACGACGCAATATTTCGTTTAAGTATATTCTAGTCTTCTAATATATTCTAGTCTTCTAATATATTCTAGTCTTCTAGTATTAAATACATTTTATTATTCAAATATTAAATAATTTAAATATATTCTAGCATTGATCCATGTGTGAATTAAAATAACGTCAACGTGGAGAGTGCCAAATAAGCCACGACTATCTGTGCCAAATATCAATTTATGTTAAACGTTATTGCTTTTATTGCTTGTAACTCAGGATAAAAGAAAAATCTGAATTAATGGCTTTTGCATTATAAATATTGATTTAAAAAAATGTTTACATTGAGACTTTATAGTAGATTCCAATCTTTCTTCAATCGGTGATTTATTCGCTACGTTTGTCGTGGCCTATGAGGCAACGGCCGAGTTGAAGCTTAGTAGTCTGGGTGTAACACAACGTAAGGTCTGTATTTGGTTTACGCAGAATTAACATAGACGTCAGACTTTTTATTTCATTGCTTTAAAAACATTTTGTTTTCTTAAATGCTAACTTTTAATGTTATGCAGGCTTAACCTTAACTGAAGACAGTTACCCCCACTCCCATCCACTCCACACACCCCCCTCCCAAAAAAGCTAATTCGGTGTATAGGTCTACCTGCAGATCTTTGCTCCTCAGGGGCTTCAAATCAGTGGCGTAGCCAGGATCGTCTCATGGAGGGGGTCAAATTTTTTCCAGCATGTGGTATATATATATATATATATATATATATATATATATATATATATATATATATATATATATATATATATATATATATATATATATATATATATATATATATATATATATATATATATAAGCAAACCTGGCGGCAAGTATTGGTGGGAGGGGGGGGGGGGCAAATAGGTGACTGCAGCCTCGACCATATATATGTCGATCGCATAATGGTCGAGGCTGCAGTCACCTATTTGCCCCCCCCCCTCCCACCAATACTTGCCGCCAGGTTTGCTTATATCTCATGTGGTTCCCGACTAGATTGTTGTCTGATGGCGTGGCCAGAGTTATCGCCGCTGTCGTCTGAGTACCAAAACGAATCCATTTGAATTTTAAAATGCAGAAATAGCGTAATTATATTCCTGCGTTAATTAGATCTTTATTACTGAATGCTCAGTCTGATTGCAATGTTTTTTTTTTAGTGTAAGTCAATACTCTAAACGTAATTGTAATTAGAGTCATCAATAGAGGTTGTTATAAGCAAGTAAAAGTGTCGAGATTGCATTACGTGACGAGTGTTTAACCAATAGAGGTTGGTGTTGTATGTATTTAACAATAGTTGCAAATTGGATTTGAACGGGGTTTGGCACTAATGTTTGTTGACGTTAATATTAGCCGAAGTAGCTGATTCATTTAAATACATGTATGCAGGTGAAGTAGTTGGGTTATCTCAATACATGTATGCAGGTGAAGTAGCTGATTCATTTAAATACATGTATAGAGTTGAAGCAGTTGATTAATTTAAATGCATGTATGCATGGGTTAGTGCATATAAAGACACTGTTTGTTAAGGGTGGTATCAGCTGAAGTAGCTAATTTAGCCAGAGTTATGTGGGATAGTTTATTCATTCAGAGTAAGTGAGGTAGATCTAATTAATTCCGAGTAAGTGAGGTAGATCTAATTAATACCGAGTAAGCTGGGGTAGATCTGGCTTATACCTGTACGCGTGTATTTCAAAGCTTTAAGAAGCAACACATAGACCATTTGCAAATAATAGGAAGGAGAAATATGCTCAGCAATTGTTACTGTAGAAAACATGTTATCTTTGGAAGAAGTTGTGTTCATTTAGTTCGTCGACCATTGGATTTATGCCTATATATTTTTTTACGTGAGGTCAATGCAACAAACAGGCAAATGAAACCAAATTTTGTATGAGATCAATCAATAAAGAGAACAAGCAATTACAATTAAATTAAAAGAAAATAGTCCCATAAAACAGATAAGAGTGGGACAATATGCCCCTCTTAAATATATCTTTGCAAATAGTAACACGAGTTATTTAAATTGCAAATTATTGTGAGAAAAAAACATATAAAAGATACTAGGAGCAATGTCGCTATCTTCAAACAACTAAAAAATGAACCCCTTTCGTGCATGGAGAATCAGATGCAAGGCCTCTATTACATCAGATCTGTGGCCTTTATTAAATTATATATATATATATATATATCTATATCTATATCTATATATATATATATATATATATATATATATATATATATATATATATATATATATGGCATCTCTTACATCAGATCTATTACTTCCATTACATCAACCTTGTGGCCTCTATAACATCAGATCTACTGCCTATATTATATTACAGTTGTCCTAAGATATACCCCCCCCCCTTGCGATTCACATTCAAGTGATATTAGAGACTTTTAACGTGCTCACCTAATTTTTACTATATTACAGAACATTACACCTACTGCTTACAATGCAAATCGGGGGGGGGGGTGTCTTTATTCCACATTAGCTACGCCGCTGGTACTAAATGCCGTAATACAATCAGGGCATGACGCAAAAAATTAGCATTTTGCATTAACGATTTTTTTGTTGTTGCTCCGGCGTAGTCCGTCAGCTCTACCCATTCTTTAAATAAAATTCAAATATTTCAGAGGTTCTCCTGTTGTTACATTCCGTAGATCTTCTGAAATAAACCGGGAGTGATCTCCCCTAAACTTTCTCGAATATTCTTATATAACTTGGAATATAGACATGATTTTTAATTACTTAAACTTTAAAAAATAGAATCTCATAGAAAAAAGAATTGCGCAGCAAGCGAGCGCCAAAACAAAATGTGCATAATAGTGCGCAATATTATTAGTACTTTATAAATTTACATGCGTTTTTGAGAAATCGGAAATAGATTAAATTAGTACTTCCGGTCAACGGAAATTATCCAAAATGTGACAGAAGGTAGAGATATAGATCTTTTACTTACATGTGAAATTTCATTTATCTATCTGAAATAGCACTCAAGTTATAGGCTTTTAAAAATTCAAAGTAGAAAAAGTACCTCTTCCGGTTATCGGAAATCGCTCAAAAGTTGATACGGATCTACGATTTTAATAAAATATTTATATATGAAATTTCATCAACCTAGCTGTAATGGTACTCAAGTTATCGTGTTTACACACAGTCAGACAGACACACAAAAATAAGGACAAGATTGCAAAACTAATGTTTTTCCGTATCAGTGAGGTGTAAAACGTCGATATTTGTAAAAATCTCGATTTTTTTTTCTGCACGATTACAAGAATTTCTCTATACTTCGTATACACGAGAAAGTAAAAAAGTAAAAAAAACACTTCCCCTTTATATAAAAATACAAGATTTTGGTTGAACATGCTTATAAACGAATGAGTTGATATTAATTTCTTCTACAATACCAGAAGCATCCCTACGAATATTTCACAACTGTCTAAGTAGTTCTAGAGTATCTTGACTTAGAATCTTTGTTACAGATTGGTACCAAAATTAAAATAGCTTGTATTGGAGACTTCTGAGTAACTTTCAAATCTCTCTTCTTGAGGGAGGGGGTGGGGGAATAGCCCTACCTCCCCTTCCCAGATCGAAATATAATTTCTATGTACAATATATACTTGAACCACTGTCCGCCCCCCTCACCCTCCCGCCCTCCAGAAATTTAAGTCCGCCTTCCTCGAAAGTTTCTAGTACCACTGTCCGCCCCACGGATAAAAATGTCTGAAAGAAACACTGGTAACTGTCCATGTGATATACATACGGGTAGATTATATCAGTATCGTTGAGTACACCAATACTCACCATCAGAGGCGTATCCAGGTTTTCGTTGTAGGGGGAGCGAAAAGAGCAAAAAAGGCGCCAAATTTTTAACACGTTCTATATACGTGTATTATATATATATATATATATATATATATATATATATATATATATATATATATATATATATATATATATAATTACTAGCTGTATGTCATTACTTCGCTATGATGTAAATTAAATTGAATGTAGCTCTCTGAAGAAATAAGAAAAAAACACACTACAGCCAAAAACAATGAACGTAACACAATCTGTTTTGTAATTCTTGTAAAACAAATTTCTTACATAATAATTCCTGGGAAATTATTTAAGACAAGTGAAATGGGGGAAATAATCACTCTCTTAATATAAATATGTATATATCTACACATTTAATTATAAATGTCAAAACAAATAAATAATTACTTTAGATTATAATGAAATTGTTTAACACTATTTGTGTTTACAAAATGTTTTTGTCTCTAATCAGAATTTAATATATCGCCATCATAAATGCTAAAGTATTACACCATAATGAAAGTTTTTAAAATCAGAGTTGGTATATAACCACGCTTTTTGATAGAATAGAAAATCATTCGGAATAACATCCTACGTTTAACTAATTATCGGTCTTTTAGTTCAGATCATATATTTTAATTAACTACTGCTTCTTTGTGTTCTTGAATGATCAATTTTTAACATAGTGATAGGTATTGATTAGATCACTGTATTGATCACACAACTTTTTACTGGTAATTGCAAAAACAATATTCACAGAGTGTTACGTTTAAAAAGCTAATTTGGTACATCAGTACCCGTTTTTCTACATGTACTAAACAGATCTGTTCGGGGTGGGTTGGGGGGTGGGGGTTCAACTTCATTCACCACTGTCCGTTCACTTTAGGTCAATTATCCAACCCGGTGTATACCTAGGTGGGACATTAATGTCGCTCTACACAATTGTGGGGGTGAGGGGGGGGGGGGGGGAGATAACCAATTCAGAGTGAACATAGCGTCAGTTTTTAGATTACTGTTCTAAACATACATATATATTACGCAAATATATATTACACAAATATATATTACAGAAATAGATTTAAATAAGTAGCAGTGGTATTATGACAATATTTTTTTTACAGAGGGGTCCATGTGGGAGGGGGGTTGTAACTGTTTCATATAATTTGTAATCGTAATCACTATCGCCCAAACTGTAAGAATACTACTACTTCATCGTGATGACGTCAAAATTTCCCCACCACTACGCAGTTTGCTCATAAGTAAATTTAAATAGAGGTGCCACATCAGTTGTATTTGTTTCTGTTTTGTAATTATTTTTAAATTAATCACACGATTCAAACTGTATATATAAAGTAATTATGTGTGAAGTTTTATGTATAACATTTTCTAATTCAATTATTCGTAAGCAAATACATTATACAGTTGCCTTAAACTTAACACACCTCTTGCCAAGTGGTACTACCGTAGAGGTTTTTTAAACATTGCAATGCATCGTAATGGTTATTTTTAGAATGGCAAACTGATTCAGCTGTTAATACGTGTTGTAAACGTAGACACTACTAAACTAGTACAATAATGCTTAATTGCTGCATGAAAAGAAATCTTGTGATTTACATAGATGTGCCGACCAAAACATTTTTTAACAAATATCATTGTTTAAAACTTTGAGTTTAAAAAGTTTCCAAAAAGGCGCCACTTTGCTGATAATGGCCAGAGGGGGAGCGGCCGCTCCCCCTGCTCCCCCCCCCTGCGTACGCTACTGCTCACCATGAATATCTTGACAACCGAAAGATGTCATCACTTTGGTCAAGTTGACATAATGATCGGTAATTTTAGTCCATGGTTTGTTGTAGGTAAATGTAAACTATCCGGTTAGATCCATTTGCAAACAGACTAAACAAAGAAGAGTTCATAAAGAAAATAATTTGTAGTTAGCTCATGCCTATTAGTCTCTTGTAATTTCCCTGATTCTGTGTGTATATAGAGACGCTTGCTGCTTTTCGACCTCTTCTAATTTCCCTGAAGATGTGTGACGAGGGGAAGGGGCGGTTGTCTTGTCACACAGCAGCATTTTTAAAAATGTGTTAAATGCTAAAAAAAAAAACCCATTTTAATTTGCGTTTTAGAAAGTTTTTTTTTCTTTTGTAAATTATAATAGAAATTTATTAATATACACAATGTTAACCGAGCTAAGTAAATGAATTTAGATAGAAATGATGTTTAGAAAAATACTATTTTGAAGGCGGGTGGGTGGGTGGGGGTAGGCTGAGGTATGACTCCAATCCCAACCCGCGTGACATCATAATTTCCCTGATTCTTGCTGGGTACCCACCAGAGCTGGGTGTATACAGTGACGGCGTGCTGCCTGGAATCCGAACTTGACATTTTAAAAGTTAGCAATCATGTATTCTACACCTCGACCAAGCCGTACCAAACATTATCACTATTCGCATACCGATTTTAAAAAAATAACCACATATTAATGCCAGCTTGTTTGGCCTGGTTTCTAGACGCCCCCAAATCCTTCTAAATAGCCGCTTTTGTCCTGCTGCTTAATAACCTTGGGCCCTTAGGTAAATATTCGGTGTCTGTCACAGATCATTAATTTTCACATTAACCCAGAACCATGAAGCCTGTGTGCACCAAACAGGCACATCCGTCATTAAATTATGCGCTCTGTAAGGTGATCTCAAAGTACAGGTCATTAAATAGTATCACGTTTAGTAAAAAAATATTATTTTACGTATTTCCTTGCTGATATGATTAGAGTTTTGAAATTACTTACTATTAAATAATATCCAATTCCTCCTATAATCAATACGTTTATTAAAATAATGTTCTTAAAACAAGCGCCTGGGCGGACGCCCCACACACTCCCCTAGCTACGCCTCTGTTTCTTTTATTGAGGGTAAAGCATCTATCTATATATATAAAGCAAAGTGGTCGGGTGCCCGATAGGGCACTTCCCGGCGCCGCAGACGCGTCAAATTTGGCACGATGGTGCCTTGAGGCGATAGAACACGAGGGCTGGTGACGGTTGGCCGAAAAGTCTACGGAGAGGGGGTCAAAACTGACCTCGACTGACCGGCGCCTTATATGGGCTATATTAAGAAAAAAAATTTCCTCCGACGACCCCCCTTGAAATTTTGTGAGATGGTAGGAGAACGCCTTGGGGTATCACAAAAAACTCGCCATGTCCGGGAAAAATCGGGAAATGGGTCAAAACTGACCAGTCGTATTTCCCTATATAATCTTTGTATTTTATGGGGAAAACAGTGGGTCATTTCAAAACGAATATTAGGGCACTTACCCTCTTTACATCCGGCTAATTTTTGACCTGCTTTTAGGTAATTGGCGTGGCCGTAGGGCAGACCTGTTGGTTTGACTCAAAGCCCTCGACGAGGGCTAAAAAGTGACCACGAGTGAAATTCTCTTTATATGAGCTCTATTACGAAAAAAAATTTCCTCCTACGACCCCCCTTGAAATTTTGTGAGGTGCTAGAAGAACGCCTTGAGGTGTCACAAAAAACTCGGCATATCTGGGAAAACTTCGTAAAGGGGTCAAAACTGAATAGTTGTATTTCCTATATAATCTTTGTATTTTATGGGAAAAACAGAGGTTCATTTCAACGCGGATTTTAGGGTACTTAAACTCGGTATATCTGGCAAATTTTTTGCATACTCTTAGGTCAATGGCTTGACCTTTAGGGAAAACTGTCGGTTTGACTCAAAGCCGTCGACGAAGGCTGAAAAGTGACCGCGAGTGAAATTCTCTTTACATGAGCTCTATTACGGAAAAAAATTTCCTCGGACGACCCCCCTTGATTGTTTGTGAGGTGGTAGGAGAACGCCTTGGAGTGTCACAAAAAACTCGCCATGTCCGGGAAAATTCGGGAAATGGGTCAAAACTGACCAGTCGTATTTCCCTATATAATCTTTGTATTTTATGGGGAAAACAGAGGGTAATTTGAAAACGGATTTTAGGGCGCTTACCCTCTTTAGATCTGGCTAATTTGTTGCATACTCTTAGATTAATGGCTTGACCTTTAGGGAAAACTGTCGGTTTCACTCAAAGCCCTCGACGAGGGCTAAAAAGTGACCGCGAGTGAAATTCTCTTTACATGAGCTCTATTACGAAAAAAAATTTCCTCCGACGACCCCCCTTGATATTTTGTGAGGTGGTAGGAGAACGCCTTGGGGTGTCACAAAAAACTCGGCATATGTGGGAAAACTTCGTAAAGGGGTCAAAACTGACGAGTCGTATTTCCCAATATAATCGTTGTATTTTATGGGAAAAACAAGGAATTTTCAACACAAGTTTTAGGTTACTTAACCTCTGTACATCATGCTATTGTTTTGCATAAACTTCTATAGATGACTAGGCCGTATGGAAAAACTGTTGGTCAGACTCAAAGCCCTCGAGCAGGGCTAAAAGATGACCGCGAGTGAAATTCTCCTTATATGAGATATATATAAATAAATTGACGAACGATCCCCTTAATATTATTTGAGGTCGTAGACCGACCCTGGAGGGTAACAAAAAAAAACGTTATTCCCGTCGGAAAAAGCCATTGTAGTCGTTAAATATGTTCATATATCATATTTTCTTATATAAGCATAGTAACTGTTTTTAAAAAAAAGTAAACAAAAATATACGTCATTTGGTCCATTTTCAAGGGAGGTAACCTTTTTAATAATTATTTTTCAAATAATTGTATACTATTTTAAATAGAAACAGAAAACGACAAAGTATAGCATTTGTTTTTTTTTTTTTAAAATAAGTTGTTAATTAAGCTATGTATCATAATTAAATAAAAAATTAATTTTAAAAGTTAATGTAATATAAATTATGAGATATACTGTTCATGGAACCTCTGTATTTCTAATTCCATTTTAGTTATAAATCGCGTATTTTCTAATGTTTTTCTAATGTTAAACAACATACAACATCTTCTCTAAAATTAGCATTATAAGGCCTAGGGCAGGGGTCGGCAACCTGCGGCTCGCGAGCCGCATGCGGCTCGCGAGCCGCATGCGGCTCTTTTGATGGTAAGATGCGGCTCTTCAGCTCCACGCACAAATATTAATAATTATTTTATTTTATTTTCAAAACTAACAAAAATTTTTTTTTCTCAAAACGATATAATATTAAATGTAAACAATAAACACTCGCTATTCTATTAGAATGTTTAGTTACTCCCTATTTCAATGGACTTCCTATTAAATTGTCCATCCCGAACAGAGTTTCTTCGGGGGGGGGGGGGGGGCGAAGAGATGCCTGGAATAAACTCTGTTCCCGCATTGAAACATTCATCTTCATGGTAGATATCACAAAGAAACTAAATGAGCTAAATATAAAACGGCAAGGAAAGGGAAACAGCCTATGGTTGATGAAGTGGATTGTTTGTGCTTGAAGCTGAAAACAACAATTTATGAGCCAGATTTAACCAAACTTTCCAGCATACAATGCCAAACTATTGTAAATATAATTCAATAATTATAGTTATATAATTTGATTACTGATTTTATTATTCTAGCAGAGCTAGCTAAAATACTTAACCCGTTCACATGTGTATGTTTTTATATCAATAAATATAATTTCAAATTTAAAGCTATATATATATATATATATATATATATATATATATATATATATATATATATATATATAATATATATATATATATATATATATATATATATATATATATATGTATATTTATGTATGTATGTATAAATATATGTAAAGGCCTATATATATATATATATATATATATATATATATATATATATATATATATATCCTAATTAAATTTCATAATATTAAAATTAAAATATTAGTGGCTCTTTAAAAAATTGGTATTATGGTAAATTGTAAATTTTGGCTCTTCAGTCTCAAAAGGTTGCCGACCCCTGGCCTAGGGAACTTAAAAAGTAACAGAGCCAGAAAATGTCAGAACCAGATAACCCTTCAAGTGATGCAGTTGAAGAAGTGGAAGAGGAAGATCATGCAGAAGAAATAGGGGAAGGAGGTGATAGTCAGGCAATAGCAAATCAGTTGATGAAAAACCCTGGTGTCTTAGCAGCACTTCAAGATAAGCTGTGTTCTATTGTTGGTTCTCCGTCTGGTTATATTCAGAGTTTACCCATGGAGGTCAAACGACGTATCAAGGCTCTTAAAAAGCTACAGAATGAGGTTATTAATGTTGAAGCTGAATTTTATAAAGAGTTCAATGCCTTGGAATTGAAATATGCACCAAAGTACTCACAGTTGTTTGAAAAGAGAAAAGAGATCTTAACTGCTAGTAGAGAGCCCACTGATGAGGAATGCGATTGGCCCAGTGAGGAAGAAGAAGATGATGAAAAGGATGAGGTAGGAAAAATAACCGGAGAACTAAAAGATAAGCTTTGTATTGAGGGTGCCAAAGAAGCCGGAGGGGATAGTGAGGAGAAAAAACAAGAGGATGTTAAAGGTACTCCCAGTTTTTGGTTAACAATATTCAAGAATGTAGATATGCTTTCTGAAATGGTACAGGAACATGATGAACCAATTTTGACACATTTACAAGACATCAAAGTTATTATACATGATAAAGACCCTGTAGGTTTCACATTAGAATTTCATTTTGAGCCCAATGAATACTTTACAGACCCAGTACTAATTAAACATTATGAAATGCGCTATGAACCAGACCCTCAAGATCCATTTTCTTATGAGGGTCCAGAAATCATTAAGTGCACTGGGTGCAATATTAACTGGATCAAAGGGAAGAATGTCACTGTGAAACAGATAAAAAAGAAACAAAAACATAAAGGAAGAGGTTTAACAAGAACTGTTACAAAACAAGTTCAAGCAGATTCTTTCTTTAATTTCTTTAACCCACCTGCAGTTCCTGAAGGTTCAGAGTCAGAGATGGATGAAGAAGTAGAGGCCTTATTGGGTGCTGATTTTGAGATTGGCCATTTTATAAGAGAGAGGATAGTGCCTAGGGCAGTTCTTTTTAGCGCAATTTCCATTCTGGAGAATTGCGTTTATTAACCCGTCATTTCTGGATGGATGGATGAATGGATGAATGTGTGTCCGCAGCTTTAAGTCGTATCTCCTCCTCAACGAAGCAATATCGATGACTAGTTCCAAAAGCAATTATGTTAAGCAAGTTACGAGGATCAGCATAGGCCATAAAAATTCCGGGTTTCTTTCATGGATTTACCGGAAAAGCCAAAAAACCTCGAAAAAATGCAGTTTTTTGCCCATATCTCGGCAACCAGACCACTTAGCGACTTGAAACATGTACCAATCGATTTCTGCCATAATTTAGAACAATATTGCCGAAGAAAGTTTTCAAAAATATCCTTTCGTTCGGTCACAAAATTTTTTTTTATTTAATTAAAATTTGGACCGAATTAGTAGGCATTTTTTCCAACCACACCACACGCGTCATCACGTTCAATAGCTGCGCCATCACGTTCAATGGCTGCGTCATCACGTTCAGTAGCTAGGCGCGCAATGGTTTTTAGTCATGTAACTCTATTGTAAATAAAACATGTAAAATACTGAAAAGAAATTTAAAAAAAAAACGTTTTAATAACTAACCAATGGTTTTACTAACCCTGCTCTTGATTTACGCTACGACAGAGCTATTTTTAGATAACATAAGGAAATTGCGCTTAAATGTCACTAGACTTTTTAATTAACTTGTTTTCACTGGAGAGGCCATAGACAATGATGATTATGAGGATGATGAAAATGAGGAAGGTGAAGATGAAGAATATGATGAAGAAGCAGATGCAGATTTCAACCCTGATGCCCAAGGCAAACCTAATGAATGCAAACAGCAATAGAACTGTGAATGAATGGGCTACTAGTTTTAAAGAAAATTGTGATACTCAACCTAGACGAAACACAAACTTCACAATTACTTCAGACATAAAAGATGTCCAATGACTAGCTCCACTTTTTGTTTACTTCCAGATAAAATCTTTAAATTTACATAAAAACAATACTTTGTTATTTTTATCATGTTGTCTGGTTTTTAAATTTGGTGCTGCTTTTTCATTGCATTGTTGCAAGCAAATATACTCTAAATATCTGTAGAACCTGTTATTAAAGTATATTTTCTGGAAAAAAAAACAAACTAAAATTAGCATTACTGTTTAAATTTAAGCACTCCACACCTCATCCATCACCAAATAATTAGTATTCAAATTATCAAATGTTTTTGAAAACCTAAGCGAAGCTAGGCAGTATGCCTAGTTATAAATAATTTTGGAATTATTTATCATCCCAAATATTATGAGGAACCGCCTTTTTAGTTAACCTTGGCTGGCCAGGTAAAGAAAAACATCATAAGCCAAATCAAAATAAATATTTAAAATGTGATGGGTAAAGATTAGTGTTACGTTCCTTACATGTCCCCTGATTGTGTGTGTTGTGCGCGACAGGTACCCTCCGTTTTGTGTATAGTTGTAGCGATTGGTTGAATGGCCAGAATGCGTGGGTGCGGTCAGCACAGGTTAACAGTATTTAGGGGGTGACACCACATTGAAAAACTTAAAATTTACTGACCAAATTTTTTTTTACTATAAAATAATAAAATAGTAGGAAAGAGGGGTAACACCAAACATAAGATGCCACCGGGTGACACCTTCAAAAACACGACTGGGTGGCACCATCATTAAATCCCCACTGGGCGAAACCTTCATTAACCCCCGGGTGACACCTTCAAAAACACCACCGGGTGACACCATTGACACCCCTGCCTCACAAAACATCAGAATACTCTAAAGACTTCGATTCAAACCGTACCTTATTGTTAACCCCAAGGATCAACAAAATTGAGCGGACAGTTCCTCTTCTCATACAGGAGTACCACATCAAGAATCAACAGTACAGCACCAGTCACTAGAATAACGAGCACAGCAGTCATGTAACTGTACACCGTGTTGCCATTATCCACGCTAACAACATGATGTCCTCATACAATAGCCTAGTGTCACATAACCATCACGCTAATGATGATCTTATCTTAACTATATGATATATTTTACGTCAAGTTTTTTTTTGTTATGCACGATGAAGCTTTGTATTTTATTGCCTACGACCTAAAAAAGACTGTGAAATAGGACACGTAACATGAAATCTACAAAACAATTACATAACATCCAATCCCATTTTAAGGTGTCTTTTAACCAGGTTATTTTCTGGATCTCTGTAGCAGCTGTTCGGGCTTGTTGCGGAGGTTGTTGGCTGTGGTATCATGATATGATTGATACCGTCACGTGTCTGACCGAAATAAATCTTTTCATGAAAACTGTGACAGCAAAACTCCTTGGGGTAACTGCACAAACTATACCTCAAGGTCATAGTGGCTCAAAGACTGAAGCACGAGGTTGAAATATTAAAAAAATTTTTAAAGGCAAAATATTTCAAATTCAAATAGGTTACGTCAATACAAATAACTGAAGTCAAAATATCTTAAAGAGTAATTGCACAAACTATATCTCAATATCAAAGTAGCTCAAAACTGTAGAACTAGAATTATTGAAAAAAAAAAACAAACAACCCAACATATTTAAAACAAAATATTTAAAAATTCAAATATCATTTCTAAAAATAATTAGTAAAGCCAAAATATCTTAAGATAAACTAAACACCTCAAAGACCAAATACTTCAACAGAAATTTAATTAGAGACAAAGTATTTCATATGTCTATCTCCCGACAAAAATATTTCAAGACAAAACGTTTCGAATATAATTTAAACTTATTTCAAGACACAGTCAGTATTTTTGGAATTTTGTGAAGATGTGTGACGAGGGGAAGGGGCGGTTGGTCAGAGAGCAGAGTTTCTTCCAGGCATCTCTTCGGGGGGGGGGGGGGGGCGAAGCCCCCCCGAAAATTTTTTACCGCCCCCCCCGAACGAAATGAAATTTATATAATTTATATAGAAAATATATACTTTTAACAGTGTCCGCCCCCCCCCCCCCCCGAAGAAAGTTTACCGCCCCCCCCCCGAAGATTTCAAGTGCCCCCCCGGAGAAAATAGTCTGGAAGAAACACTGCCAGAGAGTGTGATGTCATCTCACACAGCAGCATTTTTTAAAAGAAGTGTTAAACGCTAAAAAAAAAAAAACACCCACTTTAATTTGCGTTTTAGAAAGTTTTTTTTTTGTAAATTGTAATAGAAATTTATTAATATACTCAAAGTTAACCGAGTTAAGTAAATGAATTTAGATAGAAACCGATGCTTTAAAAAATACTATTTTGAAGGTGTGGGGGGGGGGGGGGGTAGGCTGAGGTATGACTCCCATCCCAACCCGCGTGACATCATAAACCACATTTCTAACCATTATTATGTAAGGGGTCGTCCATAAATGACGTCACACTCATAGGGGGGAGGGGGGCGTAATTTTGTGACGATCTGTGATGAGGGGAGGGGGGTTCAGATGGTGCGACGTCACACTTTTGCATTATAAAAAAGCAATGTTAGAAATCGAATTTTAGAAGTTATTTCGCATTTTAGAAAACTGTTTTAATAAATTGTAATAGGAATTGATTAAAAGACTATTTTGACAGAGTTCAGACAAGATTTTGGAAACATATCAATGTTAAAAAAAAAAAAATCAACTGCAATTTTGAGGGGGGGGGGGGTTGTAGGCCGAGGTGTGACGTCATTTTAGGGGGGGGGTCTGGCGTTTTGTGACGGTGTGTGACGGAGGGGAGGGGGGGGGGAGGTAAAAATCGTAAAAAAAAGCGTGACGTAATTTATGAATTACCCCTAACCGAATCCCTACACCACCCTTCACACTCCCCAATACCAAGACGACCCATCCCAATACACCACAGCACAACCCAAACCTCACACCACGACCCACAACAAATCAATACACAACACCTGACTCCATTAGACATACACATCACAACACACTGAGTAGACCTAATATTCACCCATTTGGTAAGTAAAAGTAAAAATTAAATTGAAATGTGTTTAAAATTGTCGGAGGTCAGTAAACGTTATTTATAGGACTACTCAGGTCATGTGATCATAATATTCGTAAAAATGGCGGCGTCCACTGTAAAGCGAGCAGTCAGTAGCGTATTTCGTCGTGAGTTATTTAAAAACAAAGTAGCTATTGTAACAGGAGGAGGTACAGGAATTGGCAAAGGGATAACACAAGAACTTTTATACCTAGGTAGAAAATGTATTTCACAGTTTTAATTAGACCTATTCATGTTTAAAATATGTTAGTTATTAGAACACTTTCTTTCTTTTGTTAAGTCTTCTTCTTGTGGTACTACTAAATCAGTAAATCTAGATCTAAGATTCTAGTTAGTAACTAGATCTAGTTACTGTTGTTAGTGTTAGTCTTCTTAAGTCAGTTGAATGAAGTAAGAGTCAAGACTGTGTCTGTTAGGCTAAAGTAGTTACTAGTAAGTAAGTACACATCTTGAGGCAGGCTTGCTTACCAACTCTGGTTTCCTCCAACACTTCTAGTAATTTCAACTTCAAGCTGCATAGGTAACGTCGACTAACGTCCTGTCCGTTGGGCTTGGGTTCATCAGCTCTGTTAAGTGAGGGGGGCTGATATGTGTTGTAATGTGAGCCTACTGCCCAGGCAATATTCTAACCTTAACCCTATATATATATATTTTTAATGTTTTTTTTTTTATCGGACACTGGTATAACACATACACCAAAAAAATAATAATAGGGCCTAATATTATCTTAATATTATTGTGTGCCTTGTATTTTCTATTGCAAAATAATATTATGATAATATAGTACATTTAGTTATGAAGTTTCAACATTAGTTTTACTGCTACTGATTTGTTCTCTTTAACATCTAGGCTGTAATGTAATGATCGCTTCCAGAAAAGTGGACAACTTGGAAAATGCTACCAATAAGCTGAGAGAATGGTTGAAAGAGTCCAATCAAAATGTAGATTTGCAGTTCATGAAATGTAACATCAGAGAGGAAGAAGATGTGAGTCTTGATAAGGCTTATAATCAATGTTCCCTCTAAGCTGCGTGGTTGCGCGGCCGCGCAGAAGTTTTGAGCTGCCTCACAGTGATTTTGTAAAATAAATATATCATTGTATAAGATTTTTACAACACCGCGCACAGAAAATACATTTTGCACATTAGCTTTTCCCCCTTAGGAGAGAACATTGCTTATAATATAAAAAAACTTATATAAATAGTGCTTAACATTAAAAATATTTTGGTGCCTCAAACTAGCGTCACCTAAAATAATAGGCTTTCTTACCCAAATGTAAACGTATGATTTAATCTATAAAAGAGTATTATCAGAATAGTATAAAAAAAAAGTAAAAATCCTCTTTAGACCTAATGATCCATTTGGCAGATGAAGTAGAGTTTATGTTTCTTGACCTCAGCATATGAAGAGAAGGTGTTGTCAGTACTTTGCCCAACCGCCATTACTTTCCCTAACTTGAGTTATGTACCCATTAGAGCTGGATGGATTCGGGAATAGACTACTAACTTGTACCTGGATTTTAACTCGAGACTTTTGGGTTAGAAGCCTAGCGCTCTACTGCTTAGACCACACCATCCCATTGACATCTCCTCACCAAACTTATCTGTTAAACTTAACCTTTATCCAAAATAGGAACTCCAAATTTTAAAGATTAATCGACATCATACAAAACCATCTGTAACAATGTTGTTCTGTATCTGCAGGTAAAAAGCCTTGTTTCAGGTACATTAAAACACTTTGGGAAATTAGATTTTCTAGTCAACAATGGAGGCGGGCAGTTCTTAAGCAGGGCAGAGGACATTAAACTAAAGGGATGGAATGCTGTTATAGAAACCAACTTGACAGGCACTTTTTTAATGTGTCGAGAAGGTCAGCAAATTTTGAAGTTTGTATTTGAGATAACTGCTAGGAATTTGTGTTACTTGTAATGTGACGATAAACATTCTCAGAAGTACCAACATTGTCCATTTTAATTGTTATCTTTCAATTATTTCAAATCAAAATTTTGTAACCTTTTTCTACTATGTGTGTAGTTTATAACCAATGGATGAATGAACATGGAGGGACTATAGTAAACATTATAGCAGACATGTGGAAAGGTTTTCCTTTAATGAGGTACATTTATTTACCTAAATAGTAGTCCATGACAGATTTCTTAAACAACTCCATAGTGTTACTTAACATTTTTTTTCATTAACAGTTTTAAAAGTGTTTCTTTTCACTCTAGTCATGTTGAAGGTAGAAAAGCATATGTTATCTGTATATCTCTCAGTCATACAGGAGCAGCAAGATCTGCTGTAGATAACCTAACCAAGACACTCTCACTGGAGTGGGTTCACAGTGGCGTGCGCGTCAACAGTGTTGCTCCTGTAAGATAACTATAAAAAAATATTAAACCCTGTTTTGTGACAAAAAATATCCACTCTTTGAAGTGCACCAGTAATAGAAATAATTTAATATGGTTTTTGATATTGGTAATCCAGAATATAAACCTAAAAAAAATAACAGTAGATTTATATTAGGTTTTAATAAAATAAGATATAAATTTGCTAAATCTTTCTGGTCTCTTTCTAAAAAAATTAAAGTAATTTATTTATAGAATGTATGTGTATCAAATCCTAAGTTGACTGTTATTTGATTCAGGGAAGCTCCATATATTCTGAAACAGCTGCAGCCAATTATGGTAACTTTAATATTTTTGAGAAAACAAAGTCAACAATTCCAATGCACCGACTAGGTACAGTAGAAGAAGTGGGTAGAATTATTACTTCCTAATTTGTAATTTTTAACATAACAAATTTATCTCAAATCAACTTATATTTTTCTATAATTGACAATTTTTACATCAGATATAGTAGTCTGCCTTTGGGACTTGACCATTTTGTGAGAGGACATTTATATGAGGCCTCTGTACATTGCCATTTATTTGTGGCATCTGGAATGGGGACATGGTCATTTATCTGTCTAGCCACTGATTAAATAATAGTCACTGATGTAAAGAAATCATCACTGTGCTACAAGTTTCATTGATGGTTACATGTCTTTTACAATATTTCTTGTGACTTAGATGTTAAGGATGTCTTTGATTCATCCCAGTTCTAATGGGTACCTGGCATAACATTTATAATATTTATATTTAGTAGTGTTAAAAAAGTTAATTGTATTCCATTTGTTTAATCTAATACATTAAAAACAGTTTAGTTGCTAAGAAAATTAAAAGTAAAAAAAAAAATTTAAAAATTTAAAATTGCTATTTAGGTATCTTCTGCTGTATGTTTCCTGCTATCGCCTGGTGCTAAATTTATCACAGGGGAGACTATCAGAGTAGATGGCGCTCAAAGCATTTACTCATGTCCAACATACCAAGTGCCAGGCAAGCCATTTTGAAATATCACTTTTTGTTAATGATTGAACACATTTAATTGCTATATTAATTGCTAAAATTTAATCTTAGCAAAAAAAGGGGTTTATTTATATTCTTTGTAAGTCTACTTAAAAAAAATATGGTTTAAAAAATCTTTGATCTCTTAAGTACCATTATAACACAGCATGGTTAAGCTTACGTGTACAAACCAGAAAGTCAAGATACTTTCAGGTCTAAAGTCCTTAAGATTACCTTAAACGCCTTAAGCTGACTCTAGCCGGGTAAATAAAAGGTCATAGAGCTGACTTCATACTCCATTAGCTTTATAATTAATTTTATAATAAATTATAATACTCACACAATAATGCATTACCTGTATAACGCTAACATTTATTTATCTACTGTAGAGCCCCTTAGGTTTGAAAGATATTTTATTATTTTATTTTATATCATGGTATAATTATGTTTTATTATTTAAATTGACATTTTCAGAACATAAAAACACCCCTGCCTACACATGGGCAGATGACCTACAGCACATATCAAACAATGCTGGATCCTCAGGGAGTAAATCTAGTTGAAATAAAAAATACTGTTACCTAGTTTTTATAGAAAGTGATTCTCAAACCTTTAACATCTATGCCATTTTTAATGTTACTAAACCATCATAAAGATGATAAAGAAAAGATTTATGTATTGATGTTATTACAAATGCTGTTTTCTTTGATGTAAAAGAAATGTGATATTTTAATATATTTAAGCAATGTGATTTAATCCTACATATTAGATAAAAAAAAATTGGAATAAATATTTTTTTCCTTTTTTTGAACCTTGTTTTTCTCTTTTATTTTACATGCTGTTTTTCCCCCTTTAACATTATACCATTAACCAAAACTCTATCTATATTTAGACTTACTTAAACACTGAAATGATTTAATCTACACAGAATAATCTCAAATGTATACTTAGGAGAGCAATTCTATTTCTAGATAAACATATCAGGCTATTTATAGAATCCTACCTATGTAGTTCTAAAAGGTTTTGAATAAACATTTTCACACTTTGATTTCACAAAAAAGAACTCCATCTTTACTTCTGTTTCATATTTCAGATTTATTATATGGAGAATTATTTTAATTTAGTATTTTTAGAGTTTTAGTATAGTCTATGTACATCTGCTCTATTCAATAAGACTGAAAGTTTGGTGGTAATTTTTTTAGCCGGATTAAAGTGACAATTAGTTTTGTGGTCCCTGCCACACTCTGGTGGCATGTTCGTAATGATTGTGCACAGAAAGACTAGACTTCTTATAACGGTGACTGGTTCAGTCTTGGTGGAAACTTGTTTTTTTTTTGTGTGTTAGGATGTTGAGCCACATTTTTCTTGTGCCTCTGCTGTTGGTGGTGACTGGCGTGTTTTGTCCTCAGCATTGTGTAGGATGTCAGTACTGTCTGATGAAGTCCACCAGTATCTATTTATAAGGTCTCTTCTGGAAGTTTTCATAATCCGGTAAAAAGACAATATTTCTTAATAAGTTTTACATTCAAAACAATTTAGTAACAATTTGAGAATTAACATTTTAAAAGTTCTTGTTTATATTGATATAACACTTTTATAAATCATTGCTTTGCTTGAACATATTTTAAAAGACAAATGCATTTAACCTTTCAAGTTTCTTCAACGTTATGTAATGTTGATTGCATTCCTGTTACTCTGATATAGAGAATTTGGATTACTGTTTGTGCAAGATCTATTTTTCCGTACACTCGGCCCTGAGGCACAGCTGTCAAAAGATGTAGACCTACAGAGAGGCTTCACAATACAACAAACTGGATTATGATATGACCGTTGGCATTACAGACTTCCTCCCCTAAATTACTATGAGAATACACAGCTATATATTGAGATTGAAACAAATATATGAATGCACAGACGTTGTGATATTTTATTGTATGTTACCTGCTGAGCTAAGTGCTGACCACACTTTCCCTTCATATGCCGAGGTCAAGAAACATGAACTCTACTTTATCTGCCCTATGGATTGCGAGGTCTAAAGAGGATTCTGTACTTTGTTTTACTTTACCTGTTTACGTGGACTAATGAAATATTTGCTGGTCATTTATTAGAGTGGAATCTAAATATTAATCACAAGTGTTGACATAAGGTTTAAGAAATTTGTTAAAAACATTAAAAAAAAAAGTTGTCTAGACACATACATACCATTCAACAGCTAGTTTGAAAGCAGAACGTGAAAATACAGTTGTTTCCCAAATATAATAATTTTATGGCTGATAACATTAAAAATAAAGGTCTCTTCCCCAAGTTGGATTTACAAATAAACTTTTAATAACTATAATCAATTTTTAAATGTTAAGCTTCTCTAAGTGTTTTCTTTCACTTCAGACTAAAGAATACATCTACTCATCGATCAGAAATAATAGCTGTTGTAAACGAAGAGAATCATGGTAAGGGGGAGTAAACATAAAACATTAAAAGGGGAGGTAAAAAAACAGTAATAAGAAATTAAAAAAAAAACATTAAAAGGGGAAGTAAACAAGAAATATTGTACGCTAGTATCGAGCTACTTCCCTTTATATAAAAGAATTTAAAAAAAAAACATTTTTCTTATGCACCCTTAAAATGGAATTATAAACATATTACATGTCAGTGGCTTAGCAAGCGTGTGTCGGTGGGAGGTGTGTGTGTTTGGGGGGGGGGGTATAACAACCCACAATGACCTGGCATTCAACATTTAGAATGTCATTAAAAAAAACCACACTGTTACTTTCTAAACCTAACTCGGTAGGGGAGGGTGGTGAGAGTTGGACCCAGAGTTTCTTCCAGGCATCTCTTCGGGGGGGCGAAGCCCCCCCGAAAATTTTTTACCGCCCCCCGAACGAAATGAAATTTATATAATTTATATAGAAAATATATACTTTTAACAGTGTCCGCCCCCCCGAAGAAAGTTTACCGCCCCCCCCCCGAAGATTTCAAGTGCCCCCCCCCCCCCCCGGAGAAAAAAGTCTGGAAGAAACACTGGTTGGACCGAGGAAGAAGCGGGACAGCGCATTATTTCGTTTCTTTTTTTTACCGAAATTTCAATGTATCAACCTAAAACATAAAACTACAACAGAAACAGTACACATTTTATTCATTTTAGACATCTTTTATAAAATATTTAAAAAATTAAAACTGTAAGCTTATGTTTATAAAAAAAATATTACTTTTTGTTTTAAAATGTAAGGATTTAGTAGATTTCAAGGGGTCGGCGTGGTCGAGTCGGTAAAGCTCATGGTTGCTAAACTGAAAAGTTTCGAGTTCGAACCCTCTGGCAAATGAGGCTCGTTGGTTGACCAAAGGCTATAGAAGCAAATCCAAAAAGAAAAGCAGGCTGAAATCGGAGTCAATGGCCTCAATGGCGCATAACCAGTTGACACGTATCCTTAATTGTGATGGAGGCATGGTTGAGTCGGCAAAAGTTCATGGTTGATAAATTCGATAAAGTCTCGAGTTAAAACCCTGGTAGATAAGACTTTCAACACTTAAAATTTAGAACGAAGAAGAAGTAGTAGTTTTCAAATGTTACTAGTCATTCTACAGTATATAGTAGTAGTTTTTAAAATGGTAATGATCGTTTTACAGTGTATAATTCTATTATACATAAATACATAATTTAAAAAAAAATTCATTGATTATCAAAATAAAAAAAAAATAAATGTTCAATTTGACAATGTATAAGTTTGCCTAAATTTTGTAATCATAAAAGTTCTTTAAAAGCCTTTTTGAATTTGTCGCTCATGGTGTACAAGAGGAAAATGTTGAAAGAACTTCCAGCCGCATCAAATGACATTCTGACCGTCCCCAGCACCAAGTACTGGTTCTTGTTCTTTGGATACTCAGTGTAAACCAACGTATTCAGCAATGTGACACTGACAACTGGTAGTGAAGTCAGGGGCGTAGCGAGGGGGGGGGGGGCGGGGGTGCGGACCGCACCGGGTGACACCATTTAGGGGGGTGACACCAAGGCTAAAAATAGCAAAATATATAGAGAAAAACTCGAGGGGGGTGCAAATCGAAAGTTTGAGGGGGGGGGGTGCAAATCAATAGTTTGAGGGGGGGGTGCAAATCGAAAGTTTGAGGGGGGGTGCAAATAGAAAACTAGAAAGTTTGTCCCCGAGGAGGGTCGCTACGCCTCTGGGGGGTGACACCATTAAGTGCCGCACCGGGTGACACCCGACCTCGCTACGCCACTGCCTGGTAGTGACGTCATTAGGTAAATTAACGAAATCAGAACAAGCATTTTATTTAATCTGCAGTCTCGAATACTTAACTCGATTTGCAAATATCCTGCAGAACATTTGCAGCGCCATTTTGATTTCGTCTGCAACTGGCGTATCAAGATGATTTTAAAGATGACTTCAAGGATACAAGGAATAACTCTTGCAGAGAAGTTACTTAATTCTAAATTACACACACTACCCTGAGCTTTAACGACGCTAGTCGCTGTCACATTTTTTCTTGTATAGAAATACGATTCCGACTTTTGGCAAAACAAAATTTGAAACAAAAATGCTAACATAACCAAATAAAAGCTCGCTAACACCACACACTTTTTCGTTTTTGTTAAGAGTAGCTTCACTTTTAGGGGAAATAGAATAGAAAGACTTCTTTCAAAGTTGATGTAGACTCGTATCCAGAAGGAACATTGTAGAAACATTTCATGAAGCATACCTGTAAAGTGGGAGAAAAAATTCTTGTCCAAAAATATAACTCTAAATTCACTATGAATTAACTAGAATTAGAAAATTACAGCGACAATATATTTAAAAACCAAGATGGGGACTAATACAAATTTGTTCTTGCTTGAAGAAATAATTAGACCCACCAAAGAAGCAATTGAAATTTTCTGGGGAGGGGCGGACACTGTTAAAAGTAAATATTTTCAATATAAATTCCATTTCGTTCGGAAGGGATGCCTGGAGGAAACTGATTCGAACACACACTAGCCCATACAAGAGACAGCAAGTTACCTAAATCAACCAGACATAAAGCCTTGAAACTGGTTGTCACTGTTTCCTTCAGACCCTGGTGTAAAGATAGAATGGGCTAAAATTACAAATTTTGCATATTTTTAAATTTTGAGATATACGTAGGTAAAAGAGAAGAGGATATTTAGTTAGACATAGTGAAAGCAGAGGTGTGGTTAGATATTTTCTCTTAGAGATAGCGCATTAATACTTTTATCCAATATCGCGCCCCTATTTCATTAACCACCATGAATACCATGTACTCAGAGGCGTATCCAGGTTTTCGTTGTAGGGGGAGCGAAAAGAGCAAAAATAGGCGCCGAATTTTTAACACGTTCTATATACGTGTATTATATACATATGCATATATATATATATATATATATATATATATATATATATATATATATATATATATATATATAATTAATAGCTGTATGTCATTACTTCGCTATGATGTAAAATAAATTGAAAGTAGCACTCAGAAGAAATAAGAAAAAACACACAATGTAGGCAGACAAAACAAAAATTGTATCAATCTAAACAAAAAAAAATATACAAACACTACAACCAAAAACAATGAACGTAACACAATCTGTTTTGTATTTTTTGTAAAAAAAATTTCTTACATAATAATTCCTGGGAAATTATTTAAGGCAATGGAAATAGGGGAAATAATAACTCTCTTAATATAAATATGTATTTATCTACACATTTAATTATAAATGTCAAAACAAATAAATAATTACTTTAGAATATAATGAAATTGTTTAACAATATTCGTGTTTTACAAAATGTTTCTCTATAATCAGAATTTAATATATCGTCATAATAAATGCTAAAGTATTACAGCATAATGAAAGTTTATAAAATCAGAGTTGGTATAAAACCACGCTTTTCGATGTAATAGAAAAACATTCGGAATAACGGCCTACATTTAACTTAATATCGGCATTTTAGTTCAGTTCATATATTTTTAATTAACAACGGCTTTTTTGTGTTCTTTAAAAATCATTTTTTAACATAGTGATAGGTATGGATTAGATCACTGTATTGATCACACACCTTTTTACTGGTAATTGCAAAAACAATATTCACAGACTTTTACGTTTAAAAAACTAATTTTCTGGCGGCATGGTACTTTGGTACATCACATCATTACGCGTTTATCTACATGTACTTTACAGATCAGTTCGGGGTGGGTTGGGGGGGGGGGGGTGGGGGGATGGGTTCAACTTCATTCACCACTGTCCAGTCACCTTAGGTCAATTATCCAACCCAGTGTATACCTAGGTGTGACAATGTCGCTCTACACTATTGTGGTTGTGAGGTGTATGTAGGGGGGGGGGGGGAGAGAGATTACCAACTCAGAGTGAACATAGCGTCAGTTTTTAAATGACTGTTCTAAACATACATATATATTACACAAATATATATTACACAAACATATATCACAGAAATAGATTTAAATAAGCAGCAGTGGTATTATGACAATATTTTTTTTACAGAGGGGTCCATGGGGGAGGGGGATTGTAACTGTTTCATATAATTTGTAATCGTAATCACTAACGCCCAAACTGTAAGAATACTACTACTTCATCGTGATGACGTTGTTGACCGTGTCAAAATTTCCCCACCACTACGCAGTTTGCTCATAAGTAAATTTAAATAGAGGTGCTACATCAGTTGTATTTGTTTCTGTATTGTATTTTTTTTTAAATTAATCACACGATTCAAGCTGTATATATAAAGTAATTATGTGTGAAGTTTTATGTATAACATTTTCTAATTCAATTATTCGTAAGCAAATACATTATACAGTTGCCTTAAACTTATAACCCCTCTTGCCAAGTGGTACTACCCGTAGATGTTTTTTAAACATTGCAATGCATCGTAATGGTTATTTTTAGAATGACAAACTGATGCACCTGTTAATACGTGTTGTAAACGTAGACACTACTAGACTAGTACAATAATGCTTAATAGCTGCATGAAAAGAAATCTTGTGATTTACATAGATATGCCGACCAAAAATATTTTTTAACAAATACCATTGTTTAAAACTTTGAGTTTAAAAAGTTTTTAAAAAGGCGCCACTTTGTTGAAAATGGCCAGAGGGGGAGCGGCCGCTCCCCCTGCTCCCCCCCTGCGTACGCTACTGCATGTACTTAACTAGCCAACCACATTGCGATAAAATGAATAAGTCAAACTCGAGCGACATGGACTCAAACTTGGAATTTGAGACCACACCTTCCCACTGCAGCGTTAAAGTTAGGCATACCGCTTTTAAAACAAGTAAATAAAAAGTCTAGTGACAATTTAAGCGCAATTACCTAATGTTATCCATAACAATTTTGAATTTTTTGTGACCGAACGAAAGGATATTTTTTTGCGCTAAAAAAAAGACAACTATATCAACCTATATCAACGGAAACAGTTTTATTTTAAAAAGTAGGCCTACACGATGCTCTGTTTAAATGTTCTTAATTAATTTTTTGTGACCGAACGAAAGGATATTTTTGAAAACTTTCTTCGGCAATATTGTTCTAAATTATGGCAGGAATCGATTGGTAAATGTTTCAAGTCGCTAAATGGTCTGGTTGCCGAGATATGGGCAAAAAACCGCATTATTTGTTCGAGGTTTTTTGGCTTTTCCGGGAAATCCAGGAAGGAATTCCGGGAATTTTTCGGCCCACAATCATCCTCGGAACTTGCTTAACATATTTGCTTTGGAACTAGTCCTCGATATTGCTTCGATGAGGAGGAGATACGACTTAAACCTGCGGACACACATCCATCCATCCATCCATCCATCACAAGAAATGACGAGTTAATAATCGCAATTGTCCAGTATGGAAATTGCGCTAAAAAGTATAGTCGTGAGAGGGATGGCTGATGTGTGACGTCATTTTAGGTGTTGGGTCCTGATTTTCGTGTGCCCATGTATGACGTTGGGGGAAGGGGGAGGTACTTATGGCTAAAAATGATGATGATATCGCTTATGATATAAAAGACCCCAGTGTCGATAAAATTACAGTGTCTTATTTTCACGCTGGGATGTTTTTTTTTTCAAAACACAAGCACTGTCGACTTTATTTTTATTTTTACATGCAGGATACGAGTTTTTAATTTTGTTTTAAATGTAGGCTTTTCTATATTAAATTGAATATTTGGACATCCACACGGAGCCGAACTGTTTCCCTGCACGCATCCATTAAAGTTAATTTTTTTGACCACACCCCCCCCCCTCCTCCGTGTGACATATGAATGGATGATCCTTTAGTATTAACCCTTGTACTGTTGAGCAGAGTAATGGTAAACTTACAAAGGTAATGTTAGTTTTTTTTATACGTGACTTCGGGCATTTCCAGTTTCAATTTTCTAAAAATAAAATAAAAATGGAAACGGAGTCGCCAGAAGTCGACGAGTTTTCTATAAGGGTTACTTTGTTTTCACCATCAATATGAACCCTCATGTTGTGCGATGTTCAATCTAAGTATTTTTTTTAGGGTTTTTAAAATATAAATTTGAAATTTACTTGTTTCTCAAACATAAGCTTGAGTGAAAAATTAATCAGATAAAAATATTACCAGTTGATGTTTTAAAAATAAATTAATATCCATTTACTAAATCACCTAGCGCACTGTCGCGCATTGCTGCGAGATCAGAAGAAATGCCAATATAAAAACTAGCAACAAAATAATGTAAAATAATTCGGCTAGAGCCCAGTTTTAACTTTTTTATTCTAATTTTTTAGCCGACAAAAAATATTATCTGGTTTTAATATTAATAAATATAAATAAATATGTAAAAGTAATTATAGACGGATGAGACAAAAATTATAAAATAAATTTTGTTTTGTTTAGAAAACTGTATAATTTTGTTTTTCTTCCTGAATTCCTATGGGGCTTATTTGTGGTCGGGGGGAAGTGTAAAAAGAAAAAACGAATTTTTTAAATCGGAGTGGAGCAACCCATTTTTACAAATTTATTACTAATAAACTGGCTAGGCACAACAGAAATCACATAATTATACTGCATAACACCCACGCAATCACGCATTTTCTAGTTTACTCGCAAGGCAACCAAGAAATCACATAATTCCTAGTATACTAATTGAAAAAAAAAAATCACCTTTCATTTCTACTATACTGACTGCGAAAACAGTTTTCAAAGAATTTCCTCACAAATTCACATCGTTTCTTGTATACTTACTGGGCATCCCAGTATAAGTACTCTCATAATTTCTATTAAACTGGCCAATAACAAATAAGACATATTCAATGACATCGATAGACTATTCACAAAATAAAAATTGGTAACATCGTTCAAACAGACACAATGTAATTTTGCTCAAATTGGTCTCCGTCCACTAACCTGCATCATTATGTTGATGATATTAGTAACGGAGCCAAACACACCAAGTGACCCTTGGATTAAAACGCTGAAAATAAATTCGAACATCACAATGTTGATGATATTAGTAACGGAGCCAAACACACCAAGTGACTCTTGGATTAAAACGCTGAAAATAAATTCTACAAGGATTCGTGTCTCGCCACTAAACTTGCCCCCATGGTATGTTTCCATCTGATAGTTGGGCACTGGGGTTCCAGTCAACAGCTGGAAACCTGAACCTACAGCCGTCATGACTGAATGGACAAAACATAGGTCAGTATTCCCGAATGTGCGAACAGATTATGGACACTTTTTTCTTTATATTTTAAATTAATTTGTTCGATTATGTCGTAACGTAAAATTTAATAATTTGTTTCGTTTCGAAGAAGAAATATTGATTAAAAACTCGAAAAAAGAAAAAAAAATAAGGAAGTGGAAAATAATATAGACAGTTATTAAGAAATAATTTTAAAATTACGGTTGTTCTGACTATTCTTTTGTTCCAACCGTTTATTTAAAAAAAATTGACTTGCTTTAATGGGTGTGGTTAAAATAAAAGGGAGTCTGGGGATCGATGAGATGACTCTGTCGCAGTCTCGTCAATTTAATATAGATACTACCACCATAATTATTACGGCATATTGAAGATGTAGAAAGCACATGCAGGTTTATGCCTAGTTAAGAGACACACATTTTCTTATGTAACGGAATAGATCAAAGGCCCAGGCTATCACAGGCCACACCAACGTACCAAAGTACCAAGCTATCAAACGACCAGGCTATTATTTTACTAGGCTAACAAGTACCAGGCTATTAAAGTACCAGGCTATTAAAAGAACAGGCTGTCAAAGTACCAGGCTATCAAACGACCAGTATCATAGGACCAGGCTATGACAGGTCTATCCTACCTTAGGTAGTTTACCACAGGTCTAGTCTATAATAGGTCTAAAACACAGGTCTAGTCGATCACAGGTCTAGTCTATAAAATGACGAGGCTGTCACTGGTCTCGTCTATTGTAGGTCTAGTCTATCAAAGTTCTAGTCTATCGGTAGTCTAGTCTATGAGAGGTTTAGTCCCTAAGTTCAAGTATATCATAAGATAATACAGTCCATCACAAGACCAATCTATCACAGATTTAGCCTGTCACGGGAACACACTAACACTTTTAAAAAAAGTGAATATTGACATTTATGCACATTTATGTAGCATAATCTAGTAGTAGTGAATCTTTGGTATGTGTGTATCCTCTATAATTTATAAATCCTCTGCAATTTATAAATGAAATATTCTAATCTACATAACAGGTGCTCATAGATTTCCACGAAAATCCAGAGAGAAAGTTATAATCGCTATAGAAGTTAACTTGCGAAACATTGGATTAACATGACAGTCACTAAAATCCCTGAATTAATTAGCAATGAGACAATTGGCAATTTGATTAATATTACGGTCACTAAAATCCCTGAATTGATTAGCAATGAGACAAGCGGCAATTTGATTAACATGGTGGTCACTAAAATCCCTGAATTGATTAGCGAAGAGATACACAGCATCAGTGATTTCATTTTCGTCGTCATCATCCACGGTTTCCTGGGGCTGTTTGGTTCAGTAGCCAGCCTCATCAACATCATGGTGTTTATAAAACAGGTCAGTAGGCGACGCAGTGGCGTAGCGAGGTCTGGTGTCACCCGGTGCGCCCCCCCCCCCCCCCTCAAACTTACGATTTGCACCCACCTCAAATTTTTCTCTATATATTTTGCTATTTTTTGCCTTGGTGTCACCCCCCCCCCTAAATGGTGTCACCCGGTGCGGTCCGCACCTCCCGCCCCCCTCCACCCCTCGCTATGCCTCTGAGGTGACGTAATAAACAATGGTCTTTATAAAACAACTTATAAAAAAACATTTTCCATATCCATATAACTATATATATATATATATATATATATATATATATATATATATATATATATATATATATATATATATGTATGTATATATATATATATATATATATATATATATATATATATATATATATATATATATATATGTTGTGATATTCAAATATAACATGTTAATATGATAGGCATAAAATTACCTCTGCCGATTTGATGAATGATGACCTTTTCTTTTTCCCCCTCAGGGACTAACAGAAACTGTGACCATAAGTTTTCTGGCACTGAGCGTGGCTGACTTGTGTAACCTGTTGCCTCTGGTCTGGGCTAGTGCGTGTTCGAATCCTTTGTTTGAGTTGAAAAAACAAACAGAAAACACTGCGTTTGTGTTTATGACCTCAGGTATTCACGTAGCTTTTTTTAAGAAAATAGATGAATGTGGTTCTAAATGTTTGAATAGAGATTTTAACTTAATGGTAAAATGAAAGACTGGTGTTGTTAAGAGATTGTCATCTTGAAACATTTCTTCCATGATTAAAGATTTAAATTACAAAATACTATATCGAACATTAGATTACTTGATAATACGATTTTAAGGGTAATCCATTTTAATCCATTTAAAAAAAAAGGAAAATAATTTTAGAGCTTCCCTTTACCTGTCCATAAGTGACAGATTCAGATGAAGCTCCATCCCTTCCTTCCATTAGGTTACTCCAGATATGGAAGTCTACAAAAATAAATTGTTCTCGAAGTACTTACCTTTTGATTTGTTTTCAATGATTTAATCAAATACAGATGTCATTTATAACACGTGTTTATTTTTGCATGAATATTGTTACATTATAGGTTATTTAAACGTTTTTTATAAGCTTTTATTTAACTTGCTTCCTCTGTCGTCAGTCGTCAGTCTGTCTGTCTAGATCGAAACGCCCGAGCTTAATTTCGGACACTTCCAAACTGACAGATTTGTTTCAACGTTGGCACGTGGGTCAAGACATGAAGACAATGCAGCGTGACATTAAATGTGATTTAATTGGTTGCCTAATTAATTTTTTATGAGTTTATTAAAATTTTGACCAAATTAGTAGGCAGTCTTACTCAACTATTCCGCAGTATTATACATGTATCATCACGTTCATTAGGTGCGCAATGATTTTTAGACATGCAACTCTATTGTCAATTTTAAAAAATTAAAGTACTGAAAAAAATATTTATAAAAACGTTTTAATAACAAACTTTTATGTAATAATGCACAAAAAGTAGAAAATAAATTATACACTACTATTTAAATAATTATAAAGAAAAGCGTTGGTCTCTTCCTAAATAGATACTAAAGCGACCCATGGTTTTCTTTATAGTTATTAAAATAGTAGTTTATAATTTATTTTCTACTTTTTAGTGCATTATTACATAAAAGTTTGTTATTAAAACGTTTTTTATGAATTTTCTAAATGCATTTTTTTCAGGTTTGCCCCATACAATGTTTCTGAGATGTTCTTATTGGATTCGGGTCTACATTAACTTTGAACGATGCTGCTGTATCGTGTTCCCAATCAAAGTGAAAATGTTTTTCACCAAGACAAAGACGGTGGTAGTTATCTTTTGTATTTACTTCCTCATGTTGGCTTTCCTGGTCCAGTGCGCAGCTTGTCTACAGCTCCAGCTAACATACAGCCCAACCAAAAACTTGACGGTGTTTGCCGTCACGATCAACGAATCCACCGCGTGCAACCTTGACCTCAGTAACCTGATTAACGTCACGGCACGATTGGCGCTGTTTATCCTCGATGTTATCTTCACACTTATCATGATACAAAAGCTACACTTGAAATCAAAATGGCGCAGCGAATCGTCTTCCGGAAACATAAAAAGCGGACCAAGTCTCCGCGACTACAGACTAATCAAAATGTTGGTGTTTATTTCTAGTATGTACATCTCCAGTTCTATCCCCGCCATTAGTTACACAATCTGCATGGCATACATTGATAAACTCTCCAGTTTCAACATCAATTTGTATTCCCTGATTTGGGCGATTGCTGTATCATTCGAGGCTTGTGGTAGTTCGTTCAATATTTTCATCTTCTACACAATGAGCGCACGCTACAAGACGGCATTTCTTGATATTTTCTCTAGGAAGTTCGGTTCAGTAAAAAGAGACATTGTTGATAGTCGTCTGGGGACTTCGTGACATTTTAAACTTTGAGGACATAGATGACATTCTACTCATGCTTTTGATCTGAATATATGTATAATATATTACTAAGGGATATATCACTTCCAGTGATATCGGGATATAGAAATGTTTTTTTATTATTACACGCTTTTATTTTACTTGCTTCCTCTGTATTTTGTCTTTATGTCTTATGGATCGAAATTAGCGAGCGAAATTTGGACCACTTTTAACCAAACAATTTGTCTGAAACATTGTATGACGGTCAAGATCCAATGATATTACAATCTGGCATGTAATTTAACTTGATTGAGTGCTTAATTATTTTTAAAGAGTTAATTTCCTATTTAAAATACTATTTACCGCGCTATTATAAGCACATTTTTCCTGTTAAATTTAGCCATGAAACTATTTTATATTAAAAAAAAAACCGGGTGTGATCTCCCCAAAACTTTCTCGAATATTCTTATATAACAGTAGGGGGGATGGCAACTCGGGATATAGACATGATTTTTTTATCCATTTTTAATTACTTAAACTTTTAAAAATAGAATGGAATCTCATAGAAAAAAGATTAGCGCACCAAGTGAACGCCAAACAATTTGTGTATAATAGTGCGGAATATTATTAGTATTTTATAAATTCACATGCGTTTTTTTAAAGAAATATGTGATAGAGTAAATTACTACTTCCTGTCAAACGGAAATCGCTCAGAATTTGAAAGAAGGCAGAGAATTAGATCTTTTACTTATTTGTGAAATTTCGTTTATCTATCTGAAATAGTACTTAAGTTATAGGATTTTGAAAAACTAAAAGTAGAGTAAATTCCACTAGCGGTTACCGGAAATCGCTGAAAAGTTGATACGGAACTACAAATTTGATATAATACTTGTATATGAAATTTCATCAACCTAGCTGTAACGGTATTCAAGTTATCATGTTTACAGACACACATACACACAAACATGCACACACACGGACAGAATAGCAAAGTCCAGTTTTTCCGACTCGATTACGCGTAAAAAATGAAATTTGATAAATCTGGATTTATACCTTTTGCCAGATTAAAATAAGTCCCCTATACTCCGTACGTGATGAAGTGCTGAGGTGTAAAACGATGAAAACTGTCAAAATTTCATGTGATCTTTGTGCACGATTACAATACTTCCTCTATACTCTGTATACGCGAAAGAAAAAATTAAAAGTACTGAAAAAAAGCCTTAAAACTTTATAATATCAAGTTTTTATGTAGGGCCTACTTAAAAAGGAGAAAATAAGTGATTTTCTTTAAATATAATAATGAATTACTATTTAAATAATTGAAAAACTTAGGTAGCTTCTTAATTTCTAGTAAAGGTATTCAATAAATAATATAGCGACCCATGCTATTAGTTTTTTAAAATAGTAGTTCATTATTATTTTAAAGAAAATCACTGATCTTCCTCTTCAATGCTTCTATCTATCTATGTATCCTAATATATAAATCCCCATGTGCGCACTTCTCTCTCTCTGTCCGCAAAATATTTTCGCCGGACATCACGTCAGAATCGGCAGCGATATATGGATACCTTTATACGGACTTTTGTTGAAAATAATATGTTAGATGTTTTAAATGTATAACCACAATTTTATTTAAAGAAGAAAAATAAAAATTAAAGGCGTATTCGAATGTAAAGAAACAGTATTATTTATGCAACCGGAAAAGCATTTACTGATGTGAAAAAGAACGCATAAAACTGTGACGTCACTAATGTTTATACATTAACTAATGACGTCATCTGCCGTGTTTACAATAAAAAGAAATGAACTATTTCATTCAAATTTGATTTAGATCTACGTACACTATGAAATGTATACAATACAATTTTTCCAGCCTAAACTCATAAAATTTATTTTATTTATTTGGATTCTAGATATAGAGATTCTAGATCTAGACTAAATCTAAATCTACGTACACGCTAAGATCTAGATTTAGACTCTAACTTCTCTAAAATCTATTCCAAAAATAAATTTCTATATTAGGACTAAACTATTTCAAGACTTATTTATTTTATACAAAATCTTTGTTTGGAACTGGCTAATTTGGGATAAAAAAATTAATTTGAAAGAATAGGCATATTTGCGTAAGTTAAGATTTTAAAATACGTGTTTCATTCTCCGAACTTTATAAGGTGCTTAAGTAGCGGAGATGTTAGTGTACTATAAACCACGCAGGTGGTGCGGGTTCGAGACACACCAAGTCAACTTGGTTAATGTATTTTTTTTATTATGCTCGGGCTAAACTTTAAAAAAAAATTCTATTCGGATTCTAGATCTAAATCTAGATTGTCGGGTGTCCGATAGGGCACTTCCCGGCGCCGCAGGCGCTTCAAATTTGGCAGGATCTTGCCTTGGGGCGACAGAACACGGGGGCCGGTTGGCCGAAAAGTCTACGATGAGGGGGTCAAAACTGACCTCGACTGACCGGTGCCTTATATGAGCTATAAATCGAAAAAAATGTCCACGGAGGAACCTCTTCATAACTCTTGAGGCCGTAGACCGACCCTCGGGCGAATTAATTAAGCATTCAAATTCTCAATGTTTTCGAAAGCCTAAGCGAAGCTGGGCAGCATGCCTAGTATACTACTAAAACTCAAGTTTGTTTACAAGTTTGTATATATATATATGTTTTTTTTTGTTGTCTTTTTTGATTACATGAGAGAATCTGCTATAATTAGAGCTATAAATACGTTAGTAGGTCGAGAATAATGTTCTTTTTTACGAAACTTTTAATCACAAATTTATTTAAAGACGTTAATTAAATTATTGATATATTCATTGGTCTATACACCACTTAAATTATAAAAGTTCAGAACAATGACTTTACTTATAGTGACGTAACATGATTCTTTTTTTTTACAACAAATATGGCGGCTTCCATCGAAGATTTTGTTACCCATTCCAAAGTTTAACGCATTATAATGAATAATTTTTCTGTCGGCTATAGCTTTAACGATACGTCATTTGCTATTTTTATTAGGTTCCAACACTATTATCAATTTTCAACAGTTCTTCTAATTTGATTATACAATACATTTCTCTACAGATCAGCTGTCGTATGAATGGAAAATCAATCCTAGATCCTGATCTAAAATCTATAATTTATGCACTATGTGAAGGGATGTAAAATACGTATTTAGGTAGAGAATAATGTTCTTATTTACCAATCTGTTAATCACAAATACATTTAATTAATTAATTGATATGTTCATTGGTAGATATAACACGAATTATAAAAGTTCAGAACAATGACTATGTTTGCCCTAAAATATTTGATAAAAATCTTTGCTTTTTAGCTTCAAGGATCCTCTAATTCGAGGATACATTGGATTTATCTATCTAGGTTCTAGATCTAGAGAGCTACGTTGATTGTACATCTAGATTTAGCTCTATCTAGATCTAGAATGTATGCCAATAATGAGTTTCTATACTAAGCTATTTCAGGCCTTAGTTTAATAAAAAAAAACAACTTTGTTTAGCTATGGCACGGGTTCGAGACACTTCATGTCAATGTTAATTTTTTTTTCAATTTTTTTTGGGATGTGAATGATAATATTGCCTAACAGGACTTGGCGGGAAACATTGCAGGTGAAGTAGAATACACCTGTTTATGTGTCCTCAGCATGTAAAGGGATAGTGAGGTCAGACCCACGTTCGGCCGAAATCAGTGTTTTAAAACGATAAAAATATGTTGCCTGAGTAGAGTTGGGTAGGTCTAGAGTTCACCTGTGACGTCAGATATGTAGGGATAGTGTGGTCAGACTCATGCTCTGCCGAAATCGGTGTTTTAAAAGAAAAACATTGGCGGGACACTTGGCCGGTTAAGTAGAGTTAACCTGTTTTTGCGACCTCAGCATATGTCAAAAACGTCTGAGGTGTGACGTTTTGAATGTGAGGTCTGATTTTTTTTTGTGACAATAAGTGACAGACGTCATTAATGGATGACCCCCCGAAGCCAACAGTTATCCAAGGATAACGGGTAGCCTAGTTATTATATAAAAGTTTGTTATTAAAACATTTTTAAGCATTATTTTTTAATCTTAAAATTTATACTTGAAAAATAATTACGCAACAAATGAACACACACAAATAGTGTATAATAGCGTGGAAAAGTATTCCTATATAAAAGAAAATTTAATTAAATTTTAAAATCTAAATTAAGCATTTAATTAAGTCTCGCTTTATATCACACTTCATTGTCTTTGGGTATTTTTCTACATGAAAAGTTTTAAACAAATCTGTCTAGTAGAAGTAATATTTTTTGAGGAATAAAAATTACGTAATGTATTATACTTCCGGTCCCTGTAAATCACTTAAAATATGTTAGATTCAATAAAATAAGATCTTGTACGTATGTATAAAATTTAGTTCACCTATATGAAACGGTACTTATGGTATCGGTAATTTAGAAACCGGAAATAGAGTAAAATACTATTTCCATTAATCGGAGTTCATACAAAAATTAAAAGTCTAAAATCTTACACTTATATATGACATTTCTTCTACCTAACTGAAACAGTACTAAAAGTATTCACATCTCTACTCTAATGTTTAATGACGTCACACTCGTCTCCCCCAACCTAGCGAAGCCACTGATTTTAAAGGTATATACATCTAGTAGTTTTTAAAATGTTAATGATCGTTTTGCAATGTATAATTCTCTTTGATTAAAATACATATTTAAAAAAAAAAAAGTATTATTTCATTGATTATCATAATTCAAAATTTTAAATGTTGAATTTGACAATGTATAAGTTTGACTAAATTTTGTAATTAAAAACTTCTTGCAAAAGTTCTTCAAATACCTTTTTGAATTTGTCACTCATGGTGTAGAAGAGGAAAATATTAAAAGAACTTCCAGCCGCTTCAAAAGACGTGCTGACCGTCCCGAGCACAAGGTACGGGTTCTTGTTTTGTGGATACTCAGTGTAAACCAACGTATTCAGCAATGTGACACTGACAACTGGTAGTGAAGTCATTAGGTAAATTAACGAAATCAAAACAAGCATTTTATTTAATCTGCAGTCTCGAACGCTTAACCCAATTTTCAAATATCCTGCAGAACATTTGCAGCGCCATTTTGATTTCGTCTGTAGCTGGTGAATCAAGATAATAGTAAAGATGGCATCAAGGATACAAGGGATAACTCTTGCAGAGAAGTTACTTAATTCTAAATTACACACACTACCCTGAGCTATAACGACGCTAGTCACTGCCACATTTTTTCTTGTATCAAAAAACGATTCCGACTTTTGGCAAAAAATAATTTGAAACAAAAATGCTAACATAACCAAATAAAAGCTCGCTAACACTACACAAGTTTTCGTCTTTGATAAGAGCAGCTTCACTTTCAGGGGAAATAGAATAGAAAGACATCTTTCAAAGTTGATGTAGACTCGTATCCAGAAGGAACATTGTAGAAACATTTCATGAAGCATACCTGTAAAGTGGGAGAAAAAAGTCTTTAAAAGCCATAAATATAAGTCTAAATTCACTGCGAATTAACTTGAATTAGAAAATTACAGCGACGATATATACAGAAACCAAGCTGAGGACTACTCCAAATTTGTTCTTGTTTGGAAGCTAATCCACCCCCCCCCCATTCTCCGCAAAAAAAAGGTTGAAAGCGGAGTCAAAGGTAATATAAAGAACAAAGAAGAAGAACTTTGATTATTGTTATTTCTAAAACACCAATGCCTGAACGTTTAACCAAAAATAGAGCTGTAAATTTTAATATTTAATAAAAAAGACACAGAGAGGATCACAACATTATTTTGTACCCTCCTTAACAGTATAGAAGTTATTTTCACTAGAAGTTGAGTTCGGAGCTGAGGATAGCTTAATCGTTTTTTTTTTCTACTGTTAGAGTTAGGGTGAGGGTTCAGATGTAGAATTTAAATTAAAAATGAAATGAGCATACATGTTATGTAAGCCTTTTTTTTTTACCCCAGACATTTTGTATTATAAATTAGGAAATAATCAAGTCGTTTATAGCCTCTAAACAGTCGGAGAATATAAGCACATTGCTTATTTGTTTGAAAAACCTTTAGTGGAAGTAATAGCAATTGCTTCTTTTGTCTACCGTTGGCCAAAATACGCACTAACTGCTCTTAATGATTTTCCTCACCTGAAATTAGCCGCTCGGAAAGTTCGTTGTCTGTCCTGTCTGTTACCGCAAAAAAAGGATTCAAACACACACTAGCCCATACAAGAGGCAGTAAGTTACCTAAATCAGCCAGACATAAAGCCTTGAAACTGGTTGTCACTGTTTCCTTTAGACCCTGGAGTAAAGATACAATGGTTAAAAGTTAACAATTTTGTGTATTTTTAAAATTTTGAGATGTAGGCCTACTTCAAAGCGGAGAAGATATTTAGTTAGACACAGAGAAAGCAGAGGTGTAGCCAGAGATTTTCTCTTAATTAAAGAGCAACAACTACTTTTATCTAGTATTGTGTTCTCTATTTCATTAACCACCATCAATGCCTAGGTACTAAACAAAACAGCTATATAACTGTAAGCCCTGCTAATGGGGGATACCTTAAAATCTATCTTTACCCTTCCCTAGGCTTATCTATTACCGTCCGGTCAGTGCAAGCCCGGCTAAACCCAGACTGGTTAATAACCTAACCTTAGTCTAAATTAAAAAAAACAAAAAAACTTTAACAAATTAATAAAATTTATTACATGGAACCAATCAAAATAAGAAAGATGATAAACTACAGAAAACACAAAACACGACTAAACAAAACTCAACGGGACAAAACACGACTAAACAAAACAAAACAGATTTATACTTGATGGAAAGAGGAACGCCTTCGCCCTCACCTCATCGCTTCAGCACACACAAAAGACATTACGTAGAAAACAGTACGTACAAAACAATATATATCAAACAAACTTTTTACACCAAACAAAACACCCAGCCAAGTTGCCCAAGCAACCTCACTTCACGCGTGAGGTGCGCCACGCGCCCACGCAGAAACCGACCCTATCTATATCTTGCCTCGGGTCAAAAGAAAAAAAATTATCCGAACGGTCAATTTATATACTGACCGCTTCGGGCGGAAGGGGGACCCCGTGGCCGCTCCCCATTGGATCATCCACTCGCAGATTCGCACCAAATAAAATAATACAAAATAATCCATTCACCCGCTCACATAACGATAAAATAAAATAGCCAAACTCGAGCGATATGGATTCGAACTTGAGATCACGCCTGCCCACTGTGCGTTTTACTTTATTTTGTAAGTTGGATATTCGGGCACAAGCCAATAAGGCTGTCGTTGTCAAGGGGTAATTTAATAGTATTTTCATAATCAGCCAGAGTAAAATAATACAAAATCAAATAGCTGTTCCGCTAAAAGAACGAGAGAATCCCTGACGGTTCTGTATGTATACCATTGTTCCACCTCACTAGCTATTCCCACGGACAAAGGGGCCTGGCACTAAAATTAAGTCGAAAAAAGTCACAGAAAAAAAAGTAACACAACAAAAAAACTTACCGGGAAACAGTAAAAAACAAGTTAATAAAAAGTCTAGTGACAATTTAAGCGCAATTTCCTTATGTTATCCATAACAATTTTAAATCGAGATAAATCATATATTCGGCAACGGTACCCAAATATTAAAACGTTTATATCAGTATTTGACTATGATTGAAACCCGCCCTCTTGTTTGTAAACATTAGCACTTGGAAAAAAACGAGCGGCGCGTAGCTCGCCTCTCTCTCTCTCTTGCCGCGCGCAGTGACGCGAACGATCCCACGTCGCGACAGGCTAGCCTCCCGTATCAGTCGAAAAAAAGGGGGAAAAAAGCCTACACGATGCTCAGTTTAAAAAAGTAGTAATTAATTTTTTGTGACCGAACGAAAGGATATTTTTGAAAACTTTCTTCGGCAATATTGTTCTAAATTATGGCAGGAATCGATTGGTAAATGTTTCAAGTCGCTAAGTGGTCTGGTTGCCGAGATATGGGCAAAAAAACTGCATTTTTTTGAGGTTTTTTGGCTTTTCCTGGAAATCCAGGTAGGAATTCCGGGAATTTTTTAGCCCACAATCATCCTCGAAACTTGCTTATTATATTTGCTTTGGAACTAGTCCTCGATATTGCTTCGTTGAGGAGGAGATACGACTTAAAGCTGCGAACACGCTGCGGACACACACACATCCATCCATCCATCCATCCATCCATCCATCCATCCATCCATCCATCCATCCATCCATCCATCCATCCATCCATCCATCCATCCATCCATCCATCCATCCATCCATCCATCCATCCATCCATCCATCCTTTCATCCATCCATCCATCCATCCATCCATCCATCCATCCATCCATCCATCCATCCATCCATCCATCCATCCATCCATCCATCCATCCGTCCATCCGTCCATCCGTCCATCCGTCCATCCGTCCATCCGTCCATCCGTCCATCCGTCCATCCGTCCATCCGTCCATCCGTCCATCCGTCCATCCGTCCATCCGTCCATCCGTCCATCCGTCCATTCGTCCATCCGTCCATCCGTCCATCCGTCCATCCGTCCATCCGTCCATCCGTCCATCCGTCCATCCGTCCATCCGTCCATCCGTCCATCCGTCCATCCGTCCATCCGTCCATCCGTCCATCCGTCCATCCGTCCATCCGTCCATCCGTCCATCCGTCCATCCGTCCATCCGTCCATCCATCCATTCCCAGAAATGACGAGTTAATAATCGCAATTCTCCAGAATGGAATTTGCGCTAAAAAAATTACAGAAATGTCATAACCATGTTTAAGATTTTGATTTTTTTGTTGAGAATTTTAAAATACTGCACGATTATAAATATGTTTAGTGTTTCTTTAATAATTTAAACAGCCCTGAAAGCAAAAATTTGAATATTTATTTTTTATTTATTTTTTTATTTTTTTATTTTTTTTTGTTAGATAAGAGCATCTACTGTACGTAGAAGTATGAAACACGTAGGCCCTATTTATGTAGAGCAATGCACCTTTCCACCTTTCCCCCAAATTTTATACACAAATTATTTAAAGACGATAATTAATTTATTGATAAATTCATTTGTAGAAGCACCCCTTAATTACAAAAGCTCAGAACAAATACTTCATTTACAGAAATATTAAAAACTTTCACAAGAATTTATAATTTATCGAAATGAAACGCAACATATACCGATAAACTAAATTGAATCCGAAACCAAAAATAATTTACACAAAAATACAGGGACTTATAGTGACGTCATTTGAAACGTATAAGAATTTATCGAAATAAAGCGCAACTTATATAGATAAACTAGATTTACGGACCAAACCAAAAATATTTAGTTAAAAAGAAAAACGAGTATAAATGCACAAAAAAATAAATGAATTTCTATCTATATATATAATTCTCTTCTGGGAGACGCTAGAAAACAAGCTGCACACGCGCTCCCTACCACCCCCACTCCTACATGGTCTGGTGAGCTGTGGTTCACGCTATGTTTACAAACAGATCCGGGTTTAGTGACGACTATTAGGGAGAGATAATTTAGTTTGGACGATTTTGAACGTAGAGGGGGGGGGGGGGGGGTAACTAAGTGGAGTTTACTTTAACGGAGCGGGGGAGGGGGGAGGAAGGGGGAGGGTTATCGTCCTTAACGAGCTACTTATAGTGTTTTAAAGAAATATTTTCAGTGGCAGCGTTGGTACTGTCGAATTCACAAATTCTGAATTACTGAAAAGTAAAAAAAAACAACTAAATAGCGGCGTATGATATGGCGCGGGCCGGCTCGTATTAATATATTTTAGGCTTAAATATTTAATATAAATCCAGCGGCAGAACTAAAATAAAATGGCCACACCGAAAAAAAAATAATTCTGAGCCCCCCCGCATATATATATATATATATATATATATATATATATATATATATATATATATATATATATATATATATATATATATATGTATATATATATATATATATATATATATATATATATATATATATATATATATATATATATATATATATATATATATATATATATATATATATATATTTATATATATACATATATATATATATATATATTTTAATTAAAACAAATTAGGGGTCTTCCATAAATGACGTCACGTTTTTTTGACGATTTTTGCCTCCCTCTCCCCTCTGTCACACGTCGTCACATTCAAGAAGTAGCACAGAACGCCGAATCACACCCTGATGGGGCGTAGGGGAACACGCCAGATTATGTATAGTGAACGACTCTCATTCCCCATCTTATGCATAGTCTTTCATTTAAAAACAAAAACGTATGTGCCATAGCGCCCTTCAGGGTTACCCGGGGTGCATCCTGCCGGGACGCCGGCGGATCCGCCTGATTTAACTTAGTAAACAGCTATATACCCCAACTTATACAGAGTCTATTGCATTAATTTAAACTCACAATTCAATTTACTGAACGACTATAATACCCCAGCTGGTCCGCAAACGGATCGATAGAAGTAAAGATAGAGGATATTTAGGAGCGGCTTCTAAACCGTTATTGATTTAATATAATAATTAGTAAACAGTACGTTCAGTGTTTAAAATAAATAAAAGGCAGTATTTAAAACTTCCGTGTTGTACCTACCACATTGCACTTTATCAATCCATGCAAATTATATAATAATTTTTTTCGAACACCAAAAACAAACTAATAAAAAGTATCCCACCCCCCCCCCCCCCGTTGTAATAGGTTTTTAAAGGGAAGTAATTTTTTTTGTGTGACATATCAAGGAAAGTAATTGGTACTGAAGAAACAAAGGAAAGTAATTTGCACACTTTTCAAATTTTACGTTCTTAAGCAGAAATCAAATTATTATTCTGTGTGACACGCACGCAATCACATCTTTTCTAGTATACCGGTTAGGCAACCATGCAATCCCATAATTCCTAGTCTACTGGTTGAAAAAAATCTACCATTCATTTCTACTGTCCTGACTGAGAAAAGTCTTCAATAAATTCCTCATAAAGTTTCTGTTAAACTGGCTGCGAACACTATAATAAAATATGATACATTCAATAACATAGATAGACTATTCGCAAAATAACACTTGGTAACATCGTTCAAACATACACAATGTAAGTTTGCTCAAATTTGTATCCGTCCACTGACCTGCTTTATGAACACCACAATGTTCATGATGTTAGTCACTGAGCCAAACACACCAAGCGACCCTTGGATTAAAACGCTGAAAATAAATTCTACAACGATTCGAGTCTCGCCACTAAACTTGCCCCCATGGTATGTTTCCATCTGATAGTTGGGCACTGGGGCTCCAGTCAACAGCTGGAGATCTGAGCCTACAGCCGTCATAACTGATGGATAAAAACTTAGGTCAGTTTGCGTGAACAGTTTTTGGGTTATTTTTTCTTTATCTTTTAAATATCTTTTTTTATGTATTTCGTAAAGGTAAGATTTAATTATTTGTTTCTTTTCGAAGAAGAAATATTGATTAAAAGCTCGAGAAAAGAAAAAAAAATTACAGACGTGGAAAATAACAGAGACGCACAGTTATTAGAAAACAATATTAAAATTACGGCTGTTCAGACTATTGTTTTGTTCCAACCATTTGTTTTAAATAATTGACTTGCTTTAATGGGTGGGGTTGAAATCTTGGGGTCTGTGGATCAATGGGATGACTGTGTAGCGGTTTCGTCAATTTAAAGTAGAAACTACCAACATATAACTGCATATTGAAAGTTTTGAAAACAAAGCATCTGAAATATTTGGCCTAGTTATGGAATAGCTTATTGGACCAGGCTTTCACGGGTCACACATTCTATCAAAGGACTAGGCTATTACAAGTCTAGTCTCATAGTTCTAGTCTATCAAAGGACCAGGCTATCACCGGTGTAGTATTTTATAGGTCTAGTCTACCACAGGTCTAATCTATCACAGTACTAGTCGATCTCAGGTCTAGCCTCACAGGTCTAGTCTCACAGGTCTTTCCATGGACCAGGCTATCACAGGTCTAGTATTTTATAGGTCTAGTCTACCACAGGTCTGGTCTGTCACAGTACTAGTCTATCACAGGTCTAGTCACATAGGTCTAGTCTCACAGTTCTAGTCTCACAGGTCTAGTCTCACAGGTCTAGTCTATCACAGGTCTAGTCTCACAGGTCTAGTCTCACAGGTCTAGTCTATCACAGGTCTAGTCTATCACAGGTCTAGTCTATCACAGGTCTAGTCTATCACAGGTCTAGTCTATCACAGGTCTAGTCTATCACAGGTCTAGTCTATCACAGGTCTAGTCTATCACAGGTCTAGTCTATCACAGGTCTAGTCTCACAGGTCTAGTCTCACAGGTCTAGTCTATCACAGGTCTAGTCTATCACAGGTCTAGTCTATCACAGGTCTAGTCTATCACAGGTCTAGTCTATCACAGGTCTAGTCTCACAGGTCTAGTCTATCACAGGTCTAGTCTATCACAGGTCTAGTCTATCACAGGTCTAGTCTATCACAGGTCTAGTCTATCACAGGTCTAGTCTCACAGGTCTAGTCTCACAGGTCTAGTCTTTCCATGGACCAGGCTATCACAGGTCTAGTATTTTATAGGTCTAGTCTACCACAGGTCTGGTCTATTACAGTACTAGTCGATCTCAGGTCTAGTCTATCACAGGTCTAATCTAAAACTGGTCTAGTCTATCACTTCCTTTAATAAACCCGGTGTGATCTCCCCTAAACTTTCTCGAATATTCTTACATAAAACAACAGGGGATGGGAACTCGGGATATAGTTATGATTTTTAATCCATTTAAAATACTTAAAACTTTTTAAAATAGAATAGAATCTCATAAAAAAAGTAATTGCGCACGGCGAATAAAGATGTGTATAATAGTGCGGAATTTTATTAGTACTTTATAAATTCACATGCGTTTTTTGAGAAATCAGAAATAGCGTAAATTAGTACTTCCGGTCAACGGAAATTAGTAAAAATTTGACAGAAGTTAGAGAATTAGATCTTTTACTTACATGTAGAATTTCAATTATCTATCTGAAATAGTACTCAAGAATATAGTCTTTTTAAAAATTCAAAGTAGAAAAAGTACCACTTTCGGTTATCGGAAATCACTCAAAAGTTGATACGGATCTTCGATTTTGATAAAATACTTATATATGAAATTTGATCAACCTAGCTGTAACGGTACTCAAGTCATCGTGTTTACACATACACACACACACAGACACACAGACAGACACACCGACATACGGACAAGATTGCAAAATTATGTTTTACCGTATCAGTGAGGTGTAAAACGTCGAGATTACAAATCTCGATTTTTTTAAATGCACAATTACAAGACTTTCTCTATACTCTGTATATACGAGAAAGTAAAAATGAATAAACGTATTGAGTAATTTGGGAGAAGAAAAACGCAGACATAAGTTTGATCATATTACTCACTATTTTGCTTTGTCATTTTAGAATATGGATCTGTTTTGTTTACAATCTTTTATGCAACGTACTTCCTCTGTCTTCTTAGATCGAAACGGGCGAGCGAAATTTTACGCACTCCTAACCGATCAACTTCTCTGAAATTGGGCACGGGGTCAAGACCCAATTACAATGCGCTATGACATCAAAAGTATCTTAATTTAATTGTATGACTAATTATTTTTTTATAAATTTATTAAAATTTTCTGAATTTATTTTCTACTTTTTAGAGCATTATTACATAAAAGCTTGTTATTTAAAATTTTTTTTTAACGTATTTAAAAAAAAAAACAAAAACAAATTCGAATACTGTCATTTTTTCACAATAAATGTTATCGAGGATAATCTAGTAGAAGTGAACTTTTGGTATGTGTGTCTCCTTTGTAAGAGAAATAATCTAATCTAATTTACAGGTTATTCAAGAAAATCAAGAGAAAAATTTAAAACAAAATCGCTATAGAACTTAGAAGTTACCCAAAGTTACACAATTGATCGACATGGCGGTCACTAAAATCCCTGACTTAATCAGTGCAGAGACACACGGTAATTGGATTAACATGGCGGTCACTAAAACCCCTGAATTGATTAGCGATGAGACACGCAGCCTCAGTGATTTCATTTTCGTCGTCATCATCCACGGTTTCCTGGGACTGTTTGGTTCAATAGCTAACGTTATCAACATCATGGTGTTTATAAAACAGGTCAGTAGCTAAGGTCATAAAAATTATGGTGTTTATAAAATAGGTCAGTAGGTTATGTCATCAACAAAATGGCAGCTATAAAACAGGTAAGTAGATAACGTCATCATTAAAAATCGTGGTTTTCATAGAACAGGTCAGTGGCTAATATGATCGTGCGTTGTATTTTTCAAGGGTATCAAGTATAGATCGTTAGTTTTAAGTTTATATTTGTCCCTAGCGCACCGTCGCGCGCACTGCTGTCTCAGAAGAAAAGATAATCAAGCACACTCGTGATAATAACATTCAATTGTTACCAATAATGTATTTTTTAGACGCCTGGCCTAATTTTCTGTCCACACCTTCCGTTTTTGTACTAACAGATGCATATGGGAAGGAAACCCAAACCTAGTGACCGTTAATCACACTATGCAAAGGGTAAGGTAGAATACCCCTTTGTAAGTTGTAAGGAATATTGCAGAGCTCTTCTGGGAGCCACCGGTCGAGCTACCGCAGTGTCCCCTTTTTGGGTTTGGTAATAGATTGTAGTAGCCTACCGAAATCCTCGTGTTGGGCACTCTTTAAAACAAATATAGATGCCAAAGCGCTTATCAGGAGCCATAGCTTGCCAAATGTTGCAATTTTTATTTTTTGCCGAAAACTTCCAGGAGTATAGTTAAGATTTTCCATCCCCATCCCCCCTCTCCCCCATATATATATATATATATATATATATATATATATATATATATATATATATATATATATATATATATATATATATATATATATATACACACACACACATATATATATATATATATATATATATATATATATATATATATATATATATATATATATATAATTATATATAATTATATATAATTATATATAATTATATATAATTATATATAATTATATATATATATATATATATATATATATATATATATATATATATATATATATATATAAATATATATTTGCTTATGAATTTCAAATTTAACATGTTAAAATGATAGACATAATATGAATTCTGCCGATTTGATGAATGTTGACTTTGTGAATTTCCCCTCAGGGACTAATAGAAACTGTGACCATCAGTTTTCTGGCACTGAGCGTGGCTGACTTGTGTAACCTGTTGCCTCTGGTCTGGGCTAGTGTGTGTTCGAATCCTTTGTTCGAGTTGAAAAAACAAACAGAAAACACTGCGTTTGTGTTTATGACCTCAGGTATTCCAGTAGTTTTCTTAGAAAATAGATGAATGTCGTTCTCAATGTTTGAATGGAGATTAACTCCATCATAAAATGAAATATCGGTGGGACTAAGAGACTGTCATCTCGAAATATTTCTTTTTTATATGTAAGTTAAGGTACTTAAGTGGAAATATTTGCAAACATCAGGGACTCTTCTAAAAATATGGTTGCCATGGCAACGGCGACCATCTTGAAAAAAATAACCCGTTTTGGAGTTCTCAAATTTCATCAACTAACACACACACACACACACACACACACACATACACACGCACACATATATATATATATATATATATATATATATATATATATATATATATATATATATATATATATATAATATTGATCCTTTTTTTACTAACACTAATAGAGTCAGCTGGCTAGTTTCTTTTAACAGAAAAACCTCTAGAAATATTTTTTTCAAATTTTATTTAAAAAATTATGGTGAAATACAGTTATATTTTGCATTTTTAAAAAAGATTTTTCACCATTCCAAATTTTGAAAATTAAAAAAAAAAAATTTAAAAAATAATAATTAAAAACATAATATTTCTAGAGTGTTTTCTGTTAAAAAAACTAGCCAGTCGACTCTATTAGTGTTAGTAAGTGAAGGATCAACGATTATATGGCCTATTAATATGTTACTTTACGAAATTTTGGAACTCCACAAATGGTTTTTTTTTCCGAGATGGCCGCTGTTGCCATGGCAACCATATTTTCAAAAGAGTCCATGATACTTGCAAATATTTTCCTTTAAGTATCCTAACTTAGATATACACAAATATATAAATAAAACGTATTAATTAACCCTTCATTTCATGAATTAATTTTGTGAAAGCTTTTTGAGAAAAAAAAAATCTTACAAGGTGGACTGTGTTGTGTAGAGAGCATAAATAATGAGGAAATTGAATTATTTTATCAAATAATGTCTCCCGAATCCAAAAGGAACACCTCAGAAACATTGTATGGGGCAAACCTGAAAAAAATTGCATTAAAAGCGTTTTAATAACAAGCTTTAACCCTTTATCTACTGACGGTACTTATAAGTACCACTTTAATTAAGCGCCTGTATTATTTTTAATTTAAGACGAATTTTTAAAATTATTAATGTAATTGATAGTATTATCTCCCTTGAGTCACAGGAAGTGGAGGGAACGATGTTTTTTGAAAATTACTGGTGTGGCGCCATTTTCAATCTCTACCTGTATCGGTAGTTCACAATTGTTCTGTGCATATCTCACACGTGTTCCTGATTTTCCTTTGTTTTACCTTATTCTTCACGTTTTTAACACCGAATATTTTTTATTGGCATCTTCAATAGTCAGGCAAATGCATTTAACTTCTATTTATACAATTTTTATCAAATTGTCTTTGTAATACATAGATGTTTACAAGTGGACTTATAAGTACCGTCAGGGCACACGGACATTTTTTTAGGATTTCTTGGAAATTGCTGATTTTCGATGTGGAGTGCCATAAATATTATTTTGATAATTAATTATCGAAATGTACTTAAAAATATATATTTATGCATTTATAAGAAGGTTAGCATAGGGTTTTCTTCAGAAATATTGTAATTAATTGCAGATTTCTAGTAGTAAAAGAATAACAAGAATAGAGGTGGCAGTTGCAGGCTCGTTTACTAGGTTTAGTATACGTTATTTGTATACCAAAGTCTAGTTCTAGAAGTAAGATTTGTAAGTTATATTTGTTGCAAAAAACTGTCTTGCATACAATAGCTGGCGTGTACGTAATGTATACATGTAGACTAGTAATAGTCCATACATCTGCATGTAGTATAGATCGTTTTGTAATTTTGAATCAGTAAACACAAAACAGTAGGCCACTACGGCTATTCAAAACACATTGAGCTCACTTCTATTTATGAACTTTACACTGTAGTGTAGACTTGTCATAACATTCTAGTAGGCTACAATTATACTAGCATTACTAGTAGTAGTGTATTGAATGACTAGGATTTCGTTTTCAAAATATTTGTTTATGCGGCTCATTATAACGGCTATTGGAAGCCTCATGCAAAAGCAGGTTCAGTCCGGCAACTGTTGCCACACCAGAAAGACGACAGACAAGAATGTCTTAAGGGGATATGCTATGTTTTTTTCTATTTTTTACACTTTAAGATCTAAAGCCTTTTGAATACTTTTATCATATTTGGCATATAAAAGTAAGTACTAAACAGCAAAAAAGAGGGTCGAAATCAATTTTGGTTGTCATGGAAACCCAAAAAACCTCCGCCATTTTGAATTTTTCGGTACTTTTAAAAATACTAAGGCTTTTTTATTTATGCACCTATAGCAATCAAATTTAAACTGCTTATATTTTAGTATATATTAAAACTTTTGTCACGACAGCTTTTTGAAATAATTACTAGTAAGAATTTTACAAGGTCTAAAAAATCGTACCCTTTTTAGTGTTCAAAAGTTTCAAAATTTGCATATTAATTACCAAATACTTTTTTTCTATGAAAGCAATCACTATTCCCTCGTGACAAAAGTTGTATTTTCGCATTAAGAACATTTACTGAAAATATGGTTTGCATTGTTTAATAAATAAAAAAGTAGTAGGCTTTTTAGTGTTAAAAACCTGCGAACTGAGAAAAACAGCCAAAAGTAACGAAAACTAGGTCAGAAAAGTACCATATCTGTGTAAACTGCAAAGCCGATTGTAAGCTTTGGGTGTTTCCGAGATGTCGGAAATTAAGTTTATTAGATACATGAGAAATCCAGCTTTCCAATGATGTCAAATACAATATAATGACGGATATAAAACTTTTTATAGAGAGCTTGTAAGATTGGGAAAAATTGATTATTTTTTAATTAATAGGGTCATAAAAATCGTAATTTAAACACATAAAATATTTTTTTCTCTTTAAAGTTATTATTTTCTTTATACAAAAATGGACAAAGTATCCAAAAGTGCAAGAAACCCATCATGACGAAAAACAAGAAATTTTGTGATTTTTTTCCGCGCATATCCCCTTAAATGAGGAATGAGGGAGCATGACATGTCAGCACCTTTTGCTGTGTTTGAGGTCTAACATATGTTCCGATAGAAAATCCAGTAAAAATCGTACTCAAAATATACTTTGTGCTGTGTTTATGTGTGGAAATTACAAAAAATGATTGTTATAATGATTGCCAAGTTATTATTTAATAAGTTGTATCGTTTTTTCCTGTTTTGTAAATTTTTTAATTTTTGGAAAAAATGTCCTACATTCCTGACGGTACTTATAAGTACCAATACATGTTTGGGCCCTTAAAAATTTATGAAACAAAATTTCCTTCGACATATGCTTTAAATGTGCCAAAAGCAATATGATAACACATTGTTTAAGAAAAAATTTCATTCAGAAAATAATTCCGTAAATAAAGGGTTAAAGTAACAATTAACTAAAAGGAGAAAATAAATTATTTTCTTTAAGTATATAATAGGCATAACTATTTAAGGGGGTAGGCTCCAAAAAAACCAACTTCTTAACTTTGAACGATGCTGCTGTATCGTGTTTCCAATCAAAGTGAAAATGTTTTTCACCAAGACAAAGACGGTGGTAGTTATCTTCTGTATTTACCTCGTCATGTTGGCTTTCCTGGTCCAGTGCGCAGCTTGTCTACATTTCCGGCCTGCCTTTAACCCAATAAAAAACGTGACGATGTTTGCGTTCACGGTCACCAAGTCTGCAGCATGCAACATAGACCTCAGTAACCTGATCAACGTCACGGCACGAGTAGTGCTGTTTATCCTTGATGTTATCTTCACAATTATCATGATACAAAAGCTACAGTTGAAATCAAAATGGCGCGGCGAATCGTCAAGCGGAAACTCCAAATGCGGACCAAGTCTCCGCGACTACAGACTAATCAAAATGTTGGTGTTTATTTCTAGTATGTACATCGCCAGTTCTATTCCCGCCATAAGCTACACCATCTGCTTGGCTTACATTGATACACTCTCCGGTTTCAACCTCAATTTTTACTCGCTGATTTGGGCGATTGCTGTATCATTCGAGGCTTGCGGGAGCTCGTTCAATATTTTCATCTTCTACACAATGAGCGCTCGGTACAAGACGGCATTTCTTGATATTTTCTCTAGGAAGTTTGGTTCAGTAAAAAGAGACATTGTTGATAGTCGTATGGGGACCTCGTGACATTTTAAACTTTGAGGACATTGAATTAATTCTACTCATGCGTTTGATCTGAGTATATGCATAATGTGTCACTAAGGGAGATAGCACTTCCAGTGCAATCGGGATATAGACATGTTTTATTATTACAAGCTTTTATTTTACTTGCTTACTCTATCTTTTGTCTGTCTGTCTATCTAATGGATCGAAATTGGCGAGCGAAATATGGACCTTTTTAACTGACCAATTTCTCTGAAACAAGGCACGTGGGTTAAGACCAGATGACAATGCAATCTGACATCAAATTTGACTTAATTGGATGCTTAATTAATTTTTCAAGCATTAATTAAAATTTCCTATATAAATTTCTATTTACCGCGCTATTATACGCATGTTGTTCATGTTTATTTAGTGCACTATTATTTTATTTTTAGATATGTATGAAACTCTATTGTTTAAAAAAAATTAAAGTACCGAGAAAAATGTATAAACAACGTTAAAAGAACAATGAGAAAATGATTTTCTTTAAATAAAACAATGAACTACCATTTATACAACTAAAAATATAAGGTCAATTCAGAGGCGTAGCTAGGGGTGGGCAGGTGGGGCAGCCGCCCCGGGCGCCGACCATAAAGGGGTGCCAAAAAGGGGTAGAGCAATTAACATGAAAGCTAATTTTAAGCTGAAGTATTGAATTATACACAGTCAAAGTTACAAGAATAAACGAATACAAGGCTTTACACACTGATTTAACTGGTTTCTAAATCAATTTTGTGGCACCGAATTAGAAAATGTTGCGGGATAGTAAGTGGTCAGAATCGACACAAACCTTTCCAACTTGGGGGGGGGGGGGCAGCGCTTTTCACAGACAGGAATAACTATACATAGAAAAAGGAGGGAGGGGGCGCAAAATTGATAGGCCGCCCCCGGCGCTGGAAGAGGTTGCTGCGCCTCTGCAGTTCATAGTTTAAAATAGCATAATTAAAAAAAAAAATTATCTGCACAATTTTGTAAACAAATAACTGTGATGTGGGGCTGTCAGAATATCGATCACGGAGCTCCTGTTCAGCAAATCAATGTGTCTTAGGAAAGTGAAATTTCAAACTATGATGAAAATAAATAGAAATGTAGTCTTGAACTAAAAAAAAATAATTTTAAGTTCTCTGGATTTACAACTTTTATAACATTGATTCTAAAAATATTTGAGAAATTTCTGAATAGTTTTCAGGCTCAAGTTTTTATTCTTTTCTATTTTTTAATGCCGCTTTAATTGCAAAAATCTTGAAAAAAAAAAACAAAAAAAAAAAACAACCAAATAAATAAAATACGTTTTTTTATTCCATGTCAACAATAATGAGTGAAGGATTTTCGTCAGCTCTGTATGTCCATTTTAATTTTTTTAATCGATTAATTAATTAAAAGAGTTTTATTTCGTTTGATAGTTATTACAGTTTTTTATACTTTAAATGGTATCTCAACGACAAAGTCGATTGAGAAAAAAATTCAAAGACTCATTCCCATCGATGATCTTTTTTATCACGTGACTACTTTATTTGGACTTTGTTTAAAAATGGCGGCGCCCTATTCCAAATGTGTAACTTCAGTCCTACGTCCTAACTTATTTAGAGAAAAAGTTGCAATAGTAACGGGTGGCGCTACGGGGATAGGAAAGGCAATAACAAAGGAATTACTTCTTCTCGGTAATTATTGCTTAATATTTAGATCTAGATCTAGGTCTTTTATTTATTTAGGCAAAAGTTAAAACATTTTTAAATTTAGAAAATAAAAAAAAAATTAAATTAAAAACAAATTTAATTTCTCGTCATTCAACACTACTAGATCTAGATCTAGATCTAGATCTAGATTCTAGGTCTAAAAAAAGTCATTCACTGGTCTGGACGGTTTCCACCACAACAATAGCAACAACAAGTACACGACTACGAACAGTACTATAGTACTACACAGTACACATTCAACATCAATTGCATCATTTTATGACATAGTCTTGGACACCTTACAATTTTATAAAAATATAATTACATAAAAATACATAGGCCTATAGATCTAGTAATCTAGTACAATCTAAGTTTAAAGTTAGATGTTATGCTGTGTAATTCACAGAATCTGAGAATACATCAGTCCCCAATTCAGTTTGTGAATGTACCATCAGCTTAAAATGAATCAAAGGTATTTGTAGGGCCTATGTCATGATAATGATGATATTTTTCCTGTTGCATTTTTATCTATTTTTAATGATATACAAAAAAATATACATTCTAGCTGGTGCATTTACTAAAAATTGTAAATAGGCCTAATGATTTAATAATAAAGTAACTTGCTCACTTTTGACAGGCTGTAATGTTGTCATTGCATCACGAAAACAGGACAGATTGCTGACAGCTGAGAAGGAAATCAGTGAGTGGCTGTCACAAATTGAAACAGCCTCAAAACTTAAAATTGTCCAGTGCAATATTAGAAAAGAAGATGAGGTGAGGTTGCGGTCATTTTAAACATTTTATTAAATTTTTGCAGGACTGACTATCTAGCTGTATAATAGTTTTTAAAAGTAAACAGTCCTTTTGCCTATAAAATGGCAAGTCATATCTTAATACTGTCAGGGTTAGGATTATCAGTTATAATGTTAGTATTTGGGTTGATTGGGTGACTTCTAGGGTTAACATAATGTTAGTATATCAACACATGTAAAAGTTAGTATTGGTTAGGTCCTGCCAATATTTTAATAAGTACTAAAGTTTAAAAATATTTCTAGTGAAGAGACTTCTATCCACTTTAAGCATAATTCTGATTTTGTTAGATTCTTTGTCCTTAGCAAATATTCACCACAGACCTGACTCTCCATACAGTAAATGAAGTAGAGCTCATCGGTTTCAGAACCCTTACATATCAAGGGGTTATGAAGTGATTGTGTGGTCAGCATAATGCCCAACCACTCTATCTTTCCCATACTCTAATCAGGTAACGTAACATTTTGTTAACTGTTCCACTCTTAGGTCCAAAATCTGATATCATTTACACTGAAAACGTTTGGTCAATTGGATTATTTAGTCAACAATGGTGGAGGGCAGTTTATGAGTAAAGCAGAGGACATCACGCTAAAAGGGTGGAATGCTGTCATTGAGACTAATCTGACCGGCACATTCTTGATGTGCAGAGAAGGTAGCAGAATTAATGGAGATTAGAGTGAATTGTAGTTATTATAATGACAGGGTGAATGGAAATAATAGTGATTTGTAGATACATTTTTGCTGAATAAATGGAGATTAGAGTGAATTGTAGATGTTATGATAGCAGGGTGAATGGAAATTAGAGTTATTTTTAGACAAACTTAAACTAAATTTGTTTTGTCATATAGCTTTTGTAACATTGAGGAATGTGTTAAATGGTAAACACAGTTTTGCACAGAGGCGTAGCGACCCTTCCCGGCGCCCGGGGCGAACTTTCAGTTTGAATGTCGTTCCCTAAAACTTTAACTCCCCTTAAAATGCATTATCCTTTAGAAAATGACGATCAGTAATGTCAGGAAAAAAAATTGGCGAAGATGCTAATTCGTTTAGGACAGTCTTTTTATGTTTTATCTTTGAAGCTGGAGAGCGGTTTTTCCGGTCACTATTTCTTAAGGATATACGTTTTACAGTTACACAGTCAAGGTAGAAAACAGTTAAATCAGTATGCAAAGGCTCTCAGCCGTTAAATTTCTTTACTTTGACTGTTTATAATTCAAAACTGCAGCTTAAAATGAGCTTTTAAAATTTATTTCTACCCCTTTTGGCACCCCCCTAGGGTCGGCGCCCGGGGCGGCCGCCCTCCCCTAGCTACGCCTCTGGTTTTGCATAATATTTGATCAGAGTTTAAATTTCCATTTATTAATTACTGTATCAAAAAGAACTTCTATAAAACAACATGATATGTTACAAATTCTGGAACTAAACACTGGTAGGTTAAAACAAAATGAATAAAGAATAAAGTGATAAACTTTTATTAAAAATTATTCTGAAATTCTCTGATTTATACATTTTTACTTACTATTTTGTAAAAGTTTTAAAAAATTGTTTTCCTTTAGCTTACAAACAATGGATGAAGGCACATGGGGGATCTATCGTTAACATAACAATGGACATGGTGAAAGGGTACCCAATGATGAGGTAAGTGTTGAACAAAGCATTATATACTTCTCACAGTACTTATTTATAAAATATTTGTACTGTTAATTATTTACCTCCCCTCAATGTTACAAACTAGTCTAGGAATGTTAAAATTAATTGTATATTTAAAATTATTTTCTTACTTGGATATAATAATGTTTTTGCTAAAGATATTAGTAGCTGATTAAAACTTGTATGAAGTTTGAACATAATGTAATATCCATTTTTTAAAACAGTGTATGACTTACCTCCCCTAATTGTTAAAACAAATGGCATTTGAATGTAAAAATTAAATGAAAATATTTTCTGACACAGATTCAATTAACAAAGTAGACTGCATAAGTTGACATTTATTTTTATAAACGTTAACAGTAGCTGATAAGCCCTATCATGTTTGTATGTAAAATAAACTGGAATTGATTTTTATGGTAAACATTAATATATTAATGTAAAAAAAATTTCAGCCATTCTGGTGCTGCTAGATCTGGGGTAAACAACCTAACCAAGTCCTTAGCCCTGGAATGGGTCCACAGTGGAGTCAGGATCAACTGTGTGGCCCCAGTAAATATAATCCAGTTTTGTTGTAGTTAAACAATAGACCTAAGCTATTAAAACTGTTTTTAAATAGTTATTTCAATTCATCTAATATTTCTCATATTAAGGATTCTCATGTTCATCTTTTAAATAGTATCTGTGATGTTTATCTTATGTATATCAATTTCTGTTTATCAGGGAAGCTCTATCTACTCAGAAACTGCTGCCGCCAATTACGGAGACAGCAAGATATTTGACTTGGTCGTCCCTCGTATCCCAATGAAAAGACTTGGCACAGTTGAAGAGGTGAGAGGAGAAATTATTTGTTTATAATTTACCTACAAATATTTCCTTTGGATTAGTGCATTGAATCTTCTTCTTCTTCATCTTGTCCTGCCTAAGGCACATGGGGCAGATGAAGTAGAGTTCATCTGATTAATTGACCCCGGCATATGAAGGAATAGTGTGGTCAGCACTATGCCCAGCTACCTTTGATTTCCCTAATGTAAGTTAGGTACCCATCAGAGAAGGGTGGACTTAGGGACGTTCCACTGATTTGAACCCGGATTCCAACTCGAGTCTCTCGGGTTAGCAGTCTAGCTCTCTACCACTAGGCCACACTGTCCCTATTGCATTGAATAAACCCTGCCATTATGGGTACTTGTGCAGTGTTGACCATACAATCCATTGATGTGCCAGGATCAAGGAAACAGAAACTCGACTGCCGTATTTGACCAACTCATCTGTAAGGAAACTTGACTTACCTTTACTTTTAAAACTGTTGATAGTGAATCTGAGAGCTGTATTTCCTGGCAGCAATACCTTAATGCTAAATAATGGTGATAATAGCACAAGAGATACTTGATGTGAAATTATATTTCCTTAATGTCATTTTTACAAGAATTAACTGATTTGAAAAACTGACCTGTTATGTTTAATTAACCTGGACCGCCTAATGATAATTAACCTACACAATTAAACTTCTAGATTCTTGTCTGGTTTTAGTTGTCTTGGATTGAAAAAGGCGACCATTGTTTTCCTTCCCCAGATTTCAGCAGCTGTTTGTTTTCTACTGTCACCAGCTGCGGCCTTTATAACAGGGGAGAGCATTCAAATTGATGGTGGGCAATCACTCTACATGACTTCCAGTTTTGATGTACAAGGTAAATGTGACTGTTTTCTGCCTTATTTCTCTTTTCAATAACATTTAGCTATTTTTAAAAATTTCTTATTTCAATACCATTTATCATTGTTATTTTTTAGGATTGTGTATATATATATATATATATATATATATATATATATATATATATGATATTTAAGAATTCTATTACAAAAACTATATGGAAGTCTTTCAATCTGCATTCTAAATATGTGCCTACAAGTTATAAACAGAACAAAAACAAAAATATTTTATAAAAATATTTTGATTTTTATATAGATCTGTAAAAAAATCTATTTAAAACAATGTTCTGAGACCTTGTAGTATTTTGTCAACAGACCATTCAAGCTGCCCCAAATATTCCTGGGACACTGATATTCAATCACAGAAAAGCATCTGCAAGTGCCATACTGATGAAATGAAATCTAAACTTTAGACTGTTATTTTAAACCAGCTGTTTACATGTTTTTGTTGCTGTTAATTTATTCATAAGTACATTTGAATGTTATGGCAAAACTAATAAAAATAAATGCAACAAATGCCTTTTTTTTCTTGTTTCTTCTTTAAGTTATATACAGCATACATGCAGAGATTCAATTTGATAAATTAAAATAAATGTGTTGAAATGAGAGGACTATAAATTACTTGCGGCCCCTTTTAGCCTGGGCACTGAGGGGAAAAGATGATTTATTGTTGTCTGGAGTGAGATACCGGGTAGCAACATTTTTCTCATTTGATGATGTGGTTATATGTTGGATGGGTAATGGTGATAGTGATTAGAGAGATGTTCATTTTTCTGCACAATTGTATTTAGTTGCAAAAGGATATTGTCCCATTGAATATCCTACTTGTTGTGGAAGTTTTTTTTTAACCAAATGAGACAAGGGAAAGATGAGAAAGAGTAGTTGTCGGGATCGTCAATTTAAAACTTAAGACTTTTTAACTCAAATGAATCATTAATTGAACTGGCAAAAAGCATTTTTCATCTATATAATTTGCAATATTTACATCTTGGTGTCCCCCCCCTCCCTATTGGTGTCACCCGGTGAGGCCCGCACCCCGCTCCCGCCTCGTGACGCCTCTGTCCAGTAGGCTGCTGTGTCGTGACGAAACGTATTTTTTAATTTTATTTTATCGTTGACGTCTTTATCCGTCAGTGACGTCAATAAATATATGTATGCAAAAGACATTTTTAAAAATATGGGCGGTGAAGCAGCTTGAAGAACACAGTTGTTTAGAAGTAAACAAAATATTTAAAGCACAGCCTATCATTTTAACGTTGTGTAACATCCACGTTGAGAGCACGCCGACACGGCGCGTCACGAACTTATACAATAGAAAGATACAACAAAAATAAATATCATCAACAAAATACTAGTGATAGTCAAATGATACCAGAAAAAGTTAGTAAGACAGAATCTAGGATAAAAACAGAGTTTCTTCCAGGCATCTCTTCGGAGCGAAGCCCCTCCCCCCACCCGAAGAAAGTCTACCGCCTCCCACCCCCCGAACGAAATGGAATTTATATAGAAAACATATACTTTTACCAGAGTCCGCCCCCCTTCCCCGGAAAATTTAGACCGCCCCCCCTCCCCCCGAAAATATCAAGTCCCCCCCCCCCCCCCCGGAGAAAAAAGTCTGGAAGAAACACTGGATAAAAGTGTAATGTATAACTCGCTACGAATTTCTTTCATCTATTATTCTCCGGGGAGGGGGTGCTAGTTGTATAACTATATTTTCTAAACTTGCATTACATATTTTCTTATTTCGTTCGGGGGTGGAGAGGAAATTAGGATGGTAGCGTTGCCGCACTAAAGAAATGCTTGAAAGAAACTGACTATTTAAAGTTAAAATAATAAAGTACACTGTAAATCCTCACTGCACTAAAAAGCACAGTTATCTTAATGGAAACAAATTGAGCCCTAAGTTGAGAATAGTCAGATGTTGCACATGCACCAGCCCCTCCCCCCCCCTTCACACAGCTGATAGACTCAGGGGACAGGAGTTAATTAAATTGTTAATGAAGTTAAAATCTTTGTGTACTTCCAATTCACCTACAATCAACTCGACGTGCAATAGATTGGAATCACCAAGACAAGAGAAAAGTAGGTAGGCCAAAACAAACTTCGGAAAGATCAACTTTCAGTGAATCACAAGCAGTCAGAATGTCATGGACCCAACTTTAAGGAATCTCCCAGAACTGAGTACGATGGAAAAGTCGGGTTGTGTCCCTCTTGATCTCCACAAGCGACCCACAAGAATAATGATGATTATCTTCCGATTCAATGCGTTAGTAATTTGTTCAGTTTTGTGCCTATTATTCGGTTGAAGGTGTCTCGGTACCTTGAGCTCATCCTAAAATAGATTACAATGTTGAAACTTGCGTTAAGGCCTTCCAAGATGGCGCTACAAAATATACACACAGCAAACGTATAGGTGTATTCTCCGCCGTACGTAAATCCTTTCTCCATCGTGCTGGCTAAAAATATACACACCGAAGGAAGAAAACAAATTATAAACACACAGGAAACTAATGCGACCATTTTCACAACTTTTTTATCCCTCGGCGAAAGTGTATTACTAGTTGTGTTTCCTGTTTGTGTTTTAGCAGACGAGTGTGAACTCCTCCAATCAGATTTTCGGTTTAAAGCAATGGCTAAAATAGTGGTAAAAACAAAAACTAAAAGAAAGCTAACAATTGGCATAAATATTCCGTTTACTGCAAAGGAAATGACGTCAACAAGGACACGTGTTCCATGATCAAGTTTGGGAACAAGATGAAGAATTGTTCTATTTTCTGCAGGGTAAAACCCCCACCCCAAACCTATTAAAACGTACGCTAGCGAAGAACATCTAATCACATTGAGGAAAATACACACCATTGACAAAATGCCTTGTTTCGGTGTGATTATTGATTTGACTTTTAACGGCGTTATTATACAAAGACATCTTTCAAAGTTGGTGAAGGCCGTGATCCATGCAGTGATCCTTGTGAACACAGTACGAGGCCACCCGGCTATCAGAATATGGAACTGTGTCGCAAACATCAACAGATCAGAGGAGCTCTTGTAGTTAGGGGCGTAGAACGGCACTCTGGCCATCGACATCAGGAGGGAGCAAAGATCAGACACGGCCAGAGCAAAGAGACTGACGTTAACTGAATCATTGAAACCCATGTTGAGATAGACGATAGTGTTGATGATGTTGCCTACGATTCCCATAGAGCCAACAGCCAGACAAATTATACTGATGACATCCATGGCGTATAAGTACAGCACGCTCTTAAATGGATCTTGAGTAAATAGAAAATTAGTTAATTCTTTAATACTTGTATTTGATGCCACCTTGAAAAAGAATTGAATTTCATTGATCAAGATCTCCTTACAACTACACAGGAGCTAGAGAAGAAAGATACAGTGAATGGTAAATAACTGCAATACTTTCTGCTCGTTAATCCTCATTAGAGGAATAAACATTACGATTACCATTCCTGGAAAGCAACTATTTCTCCTATAAAAAACAGCTTCTCTCATGTACAGAGGCGTAGCGATCCTTCCCGTCGCCCGGGGACAAAGTTTTCGATAACACGCTTTACTCACTCCCATATGTGTTGTGGGGAAGTACAATGTTATTGAATGGCAAATATTAACTGTGTAGGTCTTACAAATAACATTTTGTTTTACCCACTCGACTCAACAAACATACTTTTAAACTCAGAGTTCAAAAGATAATTGCAGGATATTATTATTTCTGACAAGCAGTATTTTGGATTAAACACAGCAATCTCTTATGGTTTAAAACTTCGTTTTAATTACCGAATACTGCTGTGATTCGGTACGATATCAAAGACTCGTTGATCTTATATAGTGATTCGGCACTAATTACACGACATGTAGGCCTATTTGCTTTGAGCGCATCAAACGGCTGGTATGAACTGACATGAAAAAAAATATCTGAATAAGAAATAAATAGTTAGAGCTTTAATTTTGTTTAATGGTCTGAAACATGTAAGTATTGTAAGTGCAACTAAACAAAATCAATGCAACAAAAAGTAAAATCAGTAGCTATTATTGTAAATTTTGTTTTAAGATAAAGCAACTTAATTACATGTTCATAAACAAACTTATGTACTTTATTGGGATTATATTGACAAGTTCATTTTGTAGTCCTAGAGTAGAAATTTAAAAGACTAATTAAAATTATATAATTATTATCTACTACTGAACAAGAAGAAAAAAATCGAATTATTCTTTTAAACAAAAAACCAGTTATAATGTGTCGAATAAACAAATGTTATATTAGATTAACTATTTAACAATATTTATTTCATATTTAATAACAAATAAATAAATGTATAAACGAAAAAAAGATAAAATAATAAAAAGAAATGGTTGATAATGCGTGAATAACATTTTAGAATCAAGGAAAATGTACGAATGCTACTTTATATATATATATATATATATATATATATATATATATATATATATATATATATCTGAACCCCCATATATATATCTGAACCCGCAACATCTGAACCCCCATCCCTCCCACTCATCGCACATCGTCACAAAATTACCGACCCTCACTCCCCCCTACGAGTGTGACGTCATTTATGGACCACCCCTTATCTGAAATGTGGAACTAGTATCTGATGCATTGGCATTGTTAAAGTTTCACAATTCTTGTCTCCAGATCCTAAAAAGTGAAATTTGTGACTTTTCACCCCCTTTTCCCCTAAATGATAAAAATACCCATCGAGACATCGGACACAAGGAAGGTGAAGAAGATTTCACCGATATTTGTAACCTAAGCACGTGAAGGGATAATGTGGTCAGGTCCATGCTGAGCAGAAATCGGTGCTTCGAAAGACAGTAAAGTGAGGTGTGACGCCTTTTTAAATGTGGCTTTTGGCGTTTTGGGATGAAGTGTACAGTAAGTAGGGGTGGGGAAATATAAAAATCGTCGAAATAAATGTGACTTCATTTATGAATGACCCCCGAAACCAACAGTTATCTAAGGAAAACGAGTAGTCCAGTGAAATATAAACGTAAAACATCAAATTATTTTAAAATTACTAAAAAATGTATTTCGTATTACTTGATAAATATTACACAGCTTAAATGTAATAGAATTTTTTGTTTAGTTGCTCCGGTGTTTGGGATTAAATTACTTGCACTCGCAAGCAGAGACGCATTAAGTAAAAGAAAAATCAAGTTGCTGAAAGCTTACATAAAAGAACGACGCATTAAGTCTAAGAAAATATCCTTAAACCTCGGATTGAGAAAGAGGTATATAATGACATTCATCAAACTATTGATGGAGCTGAGCAGATTTATGACAGGCACCTGCAGCACTAGGTAGAAACCGCTGCCTTCAATTCCATTGACTGCAAACAGCTGGCTACTCACTAGTCCAATGAAGTAGATGGAGGAGTGGATAACTACAAAAAGGAAGCAGACGCTGACCAGGGTCCTTGTAGTTCGTGAGGACGAGACGGATGTAGACGAGGATGTAAGGACCTTCCTCTTGCGGTTGATGAATCGGATTTTTATCCCGATGAGTATGCATCCTATAGTGACTAGTATCAATGGAACAAGAGTTGCCAATGTAGACATTATTTCATAGCTAAATAAGCTAATTATACTTTCGTTTTCAAAGAACCAGTCACTATAATACACTCTTGCAACAAACCGGTTATAAGTTTCAGTGAAGTAATACTGAAAAGTATACACAAAACATATGCAGAGGCTCCATGGCAGCCAAAACAAAAAGACGAATATGACCGTGGCCTTAGCTCTAGACGCCGTGACGATCGTTGAGAACCTGAGTGGGCAGAAGACAGCTAGACACCGCTCGAACGTTATCACCACCGTCATGAATGAGACGCAGTTGGAGCCCATGTTCTGGAAAAATTCGATCATGATGAAAGCAATGAAGGCGACGTACGCAACTATCCGAGGTGCGACCCACCCTGGGAGGAATAAACTGACACCTGGTCCAAATACGTAAAAATATTTGGCAATGTTGATCTGTATAGCGCATATATCTGCAATAGCCAGGCCAAGAGTGATGATGTTTGACGGTTTGTCTAGGCCGCTCTTCACAAACACGATACAGGAAATCACGTTTCCTAACAAGCTGAGGCAAAAAATGACCGGGATGACGAAAACGTAGAGATAGTAAGCGAGTTCAACCTCGTATGAGAACATAGCAAGCGTACCTTTTTGTCTGACAGTTGTTGACATTATTGTTGTGTTCATCGTGTTTAAAAACGAAAACGTCATGGAGAGATTTTGAGAAGCTTCTTCTGCGAATAATGAAGTTCTAGTAGTAGTAGTATACTACAGGCAGTCACTATCTGATGGTAACATAAATTCGTTTGATACATTCTGTGCGTTTTCGATAATGTGCGAACAGTGGCTTAGTATGATTAACACCGTATTCACATTTTCTGTAGCAGAAACGATGTTCAGGTTTGGTTGGGGTTGAGTTTCGTCTTTCGCGCTTGCTTCACCCTTGTTCAACTTATCGTCTGCTTTTGCTAAATAGTGTAAGCTCATCAGAGAAATAACATGGATAAAAACTACTCAAACAATCATTGTCCACGTTAGCTTTGTTTTATCTCTAATTAATGTTTGAACAATAAAAGCGAGACGAACAAAATTATATTAAAATATTATTGATTTGCGTAAGTTAAAGTGCTGTAATAGATTAATAGCAGTAACAATTAAAAGCTTAAATCTCATTTTTAACATTAAGCTACGTGAATCTACAATAATTTAATTGCAACAGGAGCCTGTTAATTCTTTAAAATTTATTCTTCGTTAAAAAGCCCATGTAATGTGGATTAGAGTGTAAGAACTGAAAAATACAAATGCACATACACTGATGAAAACGAAATTTATTATTATTTATTCATTTAGTTTTAGTCGCTATTTTCATTCTATAGATCTAAATCAAAATGTCACTCATAACTAGTTCTAACTTTATCTTTCTTTCCCTGCATTTAAACAAACAAAGCAAGAAGTTTCTTCAAGATTTGTGTTAGCTGCAAGTAAATATAATTTGAACAACATAATTATACAGCGGAGCATCACTCATCAATAGCTTCAAGTGATATCGTTTAATAAAACTATACGTAGATACTAAATAAAGCTTCCGCACATTATTATCGTTTTTAAGTTAGTTTTTATACTAAAGTGGCCACGTGTACGATATTTGCTACAAACGGTACTACTTTTATGTATTGATTTATTTTTATTAAAGAGCTATCAAACTATGAGATGCGTAGGCTCGTTTTACTGTATTTGGACGATGATTGAGTAAATGAGATTCTCTTTTCAAGGGTTAAATCATTATTCATACACTAAACCGTATATGAATTGAAAAGTTTTTATCGATTCTCGAGAGACTAGAGCAGTTCGACCTCAAATTCTACCGGTAAAGTAACATTATAACAAGATTAATGGAATACACTCCTCAAGCACACTTGTTAGTGCTTTTCTTAGAGTTGTTGACACGGTGACGTCTACACCAAGACATATCTTTGTTTACAATTAGGCCAAGGACACATATTTCTGTATCGATTATGTCTTTACCAAATAAAGAATGTAAGTGGGGTTGATTTCTTCTAAAAGTTATACACATATTTTATTATTGTGGTTACAATCAGCTATACATTAGCATATACACGAAGACCTTCATATGATAGGCAACGCTTTTATAAATAATTTGACCCAAAATAATTTCATTACAGATATACGGTTTTCCCAAATACAGACCAATTGTTCTGAAGTAAAGGCAAAGTACGGCTAAAATTATTACTTTAACCGGGACTACCAGAATTTTAATGTGATGATATTTAATTAAACATTTTGGAATTTTTCAAACTCAGTCATTACTCGCAGTATTAAGTATTTTAAGGATATGCGCAGAAAAAAATCACAAAATTTCTTGATCAGTTTCTTGCACTTTTGGATACTTTGTCCATTTTTTTTATAAAGAAAATAATAACTTTAAAGAGAAAAAAATATTTTATGTGTTTGAATTACGATTTTTATGACCTTATTAATTAAAAATAATCAATTTTTCCCAATCTTACAAGATCTCTATAAAAAGTTTTATATCCATCATTATATTGTATTTGACATCATTGAAAAGCTGGATTTCTCATGTATCTAATAAACTTAATTTCCTACATCTCGAAAACACCCAAAGCTTACAATCGGCTTTGCAGTTTACACAGATATGGTACTTTCCTGACCTAGTTTTCGTTATTTTTGGCTGTTTTTCTCAGTTCGCATATTTTTAACACTAAAAAGCCTACTACTTTTTTATTTATTAAACAAAGCCAACCATATTTTCAGTACTTGTTTTTGATGCAAAAATACAACTTTTGTCACGAGGAAATTGTGATTGCTTTCATAGAAAAAAAGTATTTGGTAATTAATATGCAAATTTTGAAACTTTTGAATACTAAAAAGGGTACGATTTTTTAGACCTTGTAAAATTCTTACTAGTAATTATTTCAAAAAGTTGTCATGACAAAAGTTTTAATATATACTGAAATATAAGCAGTTTAAATTTGATTGCTATAGGTGCATACATAAAAAAGCCTTAGTATTTTTAAAAGAACCGAACAATTCAAAATGGCGGAGGTTTTTTGGGTTTCCATGACAACCAAAATTGTTTTCGACCCTTATTTTGCTGTTTAATAATTACTTTTATATGCCAAATATGATAAAAGGGGAGCCGGACGTTTTCCCGAAAGACACTTGCCCGAATGCCGTTTACCAGAAGGCCGATTTCCCGAAAGGACACTTGCCCGAATGCGACAAATGTCCGAATGGACACTTGCCCGAATGCGACAAATGTCCGAACGGACACTTGCCCGAATGCGACAATTGCCCGAATGGACAGTTGCCCGAATGGGACAAATGCCCGAATGGACACTTTCCCGAATGCGACAAATGCCCGAATGCCGTTTGCCCGAAAAATGTAAATATTAAATTAAAAAATTATATTATCAAATAAACATTCTTAATCAATTCAAGTTTTAAATTTTGATAATCAACATAATTCTAAGCGTAAAAACAAATTCGTTTATATTTAAAAAAATTTTTTTTAGTTTTTTTCAAACATGAGAAATTGCTTTGTCCTATTCGGGCAACTGTCCATTCGGGCATTTGTCGCATTCGGGCAAGTGTCCATTCGGGCATTTGTCGCATTCGGGCAAGTGTCCATTCGGGCATTTGTCGCATTCGGGCAAGTGTCCATTCGGGCATTTGTCGCATTCGGGCAAGTGTCCATTCGGGAAATCGGCCTTCGGGCAAACGGCATTCGGGCAAGTGTCTTTCGGGAATTTGTCGTAGACCCGATAAAAGTATTCAAAAGGCTTTAGATCTTAAACTGTAAAAAATAGAAAAAAAACATAGCATATCCCCTTAAACGTCTTAATGTTTTCTCTTTGTTTTGTCTCAGACATGTAATTTACAACCTCAGTTTGCCTTGTCATGTTCACTTTAGTAGTACAATTCTCATCATCGGCTTATGAGACAGATACAGATTCATAATATTAATACTTTTTTCAAGCATGTGTTATCATTCATTTAAGATGGTTTTATGTGTTCCTAACATACAGATTGTCACGCTTTAACTACTAATGAAGTGCAAGCTTTTTTCTTACGTTCATTAACTCGAAACGATAGTCATTCTTGTGTTATTTTGCTTAAGATGTTAGTCTATGTTCGTCCTCTGTTGTTTGTTTGTCGTGATAATTAAATTACGTATGATTGCTTTGTTTGGTGTGGCTGTTCGAAAGGTGATTGTTTAAATTTGTGCACGCACTTGCTTTACTCGCTGCACTAGCTTACACTCTAAATAAATTTGTTTCTCGTTTTTTTTGTTTGAATTTTACCTACATGTTTGACATGTTATTTTGACGCTTTGATTTGACATTGAATTGCATAAAACTGATTTTTCGCTTTTCTCTTTCTTTTGCTAAAATAAGTTTGTAGGATTATAAAGGTATTTTTAATTTCCATTGTATTGTTTTCCCCAGCTCAACTAACTGTGTCGGTAGGATATTTCTCTGGCTCAGGGAGTGACAGTTTTAAGGTTGAGGTTTCTAAAGGTGTCTCGCACAAGCGCTCCCGACGTTAGCGGTTAGGAGAAGCCTCGCTCAGCCGAATGAGCATTCAGCGAATTAATAAACAGCACAAACTAAGGAGGTCTCCTGTCCCGTTGATGTCTGCAACATCTAGCAGTGTTTGTTTGTATGTATATTTTGTACCATTGAATTCTGTTGTGTAAAAGCGAGGCAAATTTAATGACTAAACTTATATATATATTTTTGTAAATTTCGTGTATTAGTATTCTCATTACTTTCTCGTATATACTGATACGGAAAAAAACATAACTTTGCAATCTTGTCCGCATGTCTGTGTGTCTGTGTGTGTGTGTCTGTCTGTCTGTGTGTAAACACGATAACTTGAGTACCGTTACAGCTAGGTTGATGAAATTTCATATAAGTATTTTATCAAAATCGTAGATCCGTATCAACTTTTGAGCGATTTCCGATAACCGGAAGTGGTACTTTTTCTACTTTTAATTTTTCAAAAGCCTATACTTGAGTACTATTTCAGATAGATAAATGAAATTTCACATGTAAGTAAAAGATCTAATTCTCTACCTTCTGTCAAATTTTGAGTAATTTCCGTTGACAGGAAGTACTAATTTACGCTATTTCCGATTTCTCAAATAAGTATGTAAATTTTTAAAGTACTAATAATATTGCGCACTATAATGCACATTTTGTTTTGAAGTTCGCTTGGTGCGCAATTCTTTTTTCTTTGAGATTCTATTCTATTTTTTAAAGTTTAAGTAATTAAAAATAATGTCTTTATTCCAAGTTATATAAAAATATTCGAGAAAGCTTAGGGAGAGATTACTCCCGGTTTATTTTTTTTACGATCTGCGTGCATTAAATAATGAACGTGCTTTATTTGTGACATAAAGCATGTAGACAATTTTAGTTTTTTTTTAAACAGATTGTTAAGCTGTAGGCTATTTCGTAGCGTGCTAGGGGCTGGTTCCCTGATTCACTGATTACTCTATCGATATATGCCACCTTAAATGTGTGTATTTTTGTTTGTATGTCGTGTAAGTTAAAGCCCTTTGGCAGTTTACTCTGCGGTTAATGTTTTGTATGGTTTTTCAAAATAAGTACTTTCTGATGTGTTTGTTTATTGATTTATTGCGCCCTATCGCTCATGGTAAAGTAAGGGTGTGTTTAATCGCACCCTCCCGGGCGCCGCCCCGGCGAAATTGAAAATTATTTTTTCGCAAACATTTCTACTGAAGTATAGTCTAAAATTACGGGCGGCTAGTTCGAACGGCGTCAAGCCGCATCTGACTCTTAGTTTTTTTTACCCACACTAACGCCAAGCGCGCTCCTATGCGTACTGTGTGAATTCCTTGAGTGTATGTTAATCACTATTTGTAGTTGAAGATACATTCGGGGCTTCAGGGACGTAGAAAGGAGCTCAGGGGAGCCTCTGGTTGCACAACTGCGCGAGCCATGAGTACAGCCTCCTGGCACGGTTTTATTATAAATGTCGTGTGCCGCCGAGTCAACATTCTAGGATGCTCTATAATACAAAGAACGTAATTACCTTAGTACTGGCAGGATAATTTGGGGCTCCAATTCGTACTCTGCCGGAACGCCGGCGGACGCACCTGATTCAATTAAGCGATGGACTACATAACCCTCCCCCCCCCCTTATCCATAGTCTATCACCCTATTTAAAACAAACATAGGTCCCAAAAATGCTCACGAGAAATCCCGGAGCGCCTAATAAAACAACGCCAGAGTGCCGGGGGAAGCACCTGATTCATTGTAAAATTGACATTCTGCTCAAATTTTTTTTTTCACTTTTCGGTACTAAGACAGTTAGCTAGTTAACCCGAACATTTCAGACTTCAACAGCCTACTGTTATCTTTTTATTGCCATGTGAGTCATAGTAATACCCCCCAGCAAATTTTCACATTACTACAGCGGCTAACTTCGAATGTGTATTACGTCTTTTATTACCCGCGATGCTTCATAAACTATACATCAATCTATCAGCCAAACACTCGTGTACACGCTGGTATAGTGACCATTTCATTTGTTCTGAAACTGTTGGATAAACGTTTTTTACGAAGTAAAAGAAAAAAAAAACATTATCTGTAATGTGTACCTTAAAACAAGCGTATTCAACATAGCGCTCACATTAGGCGTTCGGACCCCTCTGTAAATCAATTTTATTGTTATAGTACCACTGTTACTTATTTAAATATATCTCAGAATTAGCATATATGGATAATTATACATGTATGTTTAGAACATGCATCTAAAGCCTGACACTATGTTACTCTGAGTTGGTTATCCCCCACCCACCTTACTACCAGAACGGGACAGGGGTTAATTGAATACAGCGACATTATTTTCACACCTATGTATACTCTCGTTTAGATAATACTAGACTACCCGTCATCCGTTGGATAACTGTGGGTTTTGGGAGGTCATCCATAAAAAAGCATCACGTCTGTCACTTATCGTCACAAAAAACCAGACCCCACATTCAAAATGATGTTTTTTATCTTTTAAAAACACTGAAAACACCGATTTCAGACTATCCCCTCATATTCTGACGTCACGATTCCAACCGAGCATGTCTCTGACCACACTATCCCTTCATATGCTTAGGAGAAAGAAACAGATTAACTCTACTTCACCTACCCTGTATCCCGCCAAGTTCAGATAGGCAACTTTATCATTCACATCTAAAAAAAAAAAATAAAAAAAAAAATTACCATTGACGTATTGGTCTAGAACCCGCGCCACCCACATGCAAGCCGATTACACTAACAACTTAGCTATTTAACTCGTGACGATGTATTTTTATACTATAGTTGAATACTTTGAGCAGTAGCGTACGCAGGGGGGGGGGGGGGGGGTTGGGGGAGCGGCCGCTCCCCCTCTGACCATTTTCAGCAAAGTGGCGCCTTTTTGGAAACTTTTTAAACAGTGATATTTGTTAAAAAATATTTTTGGTCGGCACATCTATGTAAATCACAAGATTTCTTTTCATGCAGCATTTAAGCATTACTGTACTAATCTAGTAGTGTCTACGTTTACAACACGTATTAACAGCTGCATCAGTTTGCTATTCTAAAAATAACCATTACGATGCATTGCAATGTTTAAAAAACCTCTACGGTGTTAAGTTTAAGGCAACTGTATAATGTATTTGCTTACGAATAATTGAATTAGAAAATGTTATACATAATTGAATTAGAAAATGTTATACACAAAACTTCACACATAATTACTTTATATATACAGTTTCAATCGTGTGAATAATTTTTAAAAAATTACAATACAGAAACAAATAAAACTGATGTGGCACCTCTATTTAAATTTACTTATGGGCAAACTGCGTAGTGGTGTTAAGTTTAAGGCAACTGTATAATGTATTTGCTTACGAATAATTGAATTAGAAAATGTTATACATAATTGAATTAGAAAATGTTATACATAAAACTTCACACATAATTACTTTATATATACAGTTTGAATCGTGTGATTAATTTTTAAAAAATTACAATACAGAAACAAATAAAACTGATGTGGCACCTCTATTTAAATTTACTTATGGGCAAACTGCGTAGTGGTGTTAAGTTTAAGGCAACTGTATAATGTATTTGCTTACGAATAATTGAATTAGAAAATGTTTACATAATTGAATTAGAAAATGTTATACATAAAACTTCACACATAATTACTTTATATATACAGTTTGAATCGTGTGATTAATTTTTAAAAAATTACAATACAGAAACAAATACAACTGATGTGGCACCTCTATTTAAATTTACTTATGGGCAAACTGCGTAGTGGTGGGGAAATTTTGACAAGGTCGACAACGTCATCACGATGAAGTAGTAGTATTCTTCCATTTTGGGCGATAGTGATACGATTAAAAATTATATGAAACAGTTACAACCCCCCTCCCACATGGATCCCTCTGTAAAAAAAAATATGGTCATAATACCACTGCTACTTATTTAAATCTATTTCTGTAATATATATTTGTGTAATATATATTTGTGTAATATATATGTATGTTTAGAACAGTCATCTATGCTCACTCTGAGTTGATTATCTCCCACCCCCCCACACACACCTCACCACCACAATTGTGTAGAGCGACATTAATGTCACACCTAGGTATACACTGGGTTGGATAATTGACCTAAAGTGAACGACAGTGGTGAATGAAGTTGAACCCACCCCCCCGCCCCAACCCACCCCGAACTGATCTGTTAAGTACATGTAGAAAAATGCGTAATGATGTACCAAAGTACCATGCCGCCAGAAAATTAGCTTTTTAAACGTAAAACTCTGTGAATATTGTTTTTGCAATTACCAGTAAAAAGGTGTGTGATCAATACAGTGATCTAACCCATACCTATCACTATGTTAAAAAATAATCTTTAAAGAACACAAAGAAGCAGTAGTTAATTAAAATATATGATCTGAACAAAAAGACAGATATCTAGTTTAATGTAGGCAGTTATTCCGAATGTTTATCTATGGTGGTTTTATACCAACTCTGATTTTAAAAACTTTCATTATGCTGTAATTCATTAGCATTTATGATGACGTTATATGAAATTCTAATTATAGACAAAAACATTTTGTAAACACGAATAGTGTTAAACAATTTCATTATATTCTAAAGTAATTATTTATTTGTTTTGCCATTTATAATTAAATGTGTAGATATATACATATTTATATCAAGAGAGTGATTATTTCCCCTATTTCACTTGTCTTAAATAATTTCCCAGGAATTATTATGTAAGAATTTTTTTTTTACAAGAATTACAAAACAGATAGTGTTACATTCATTGTTTTTGTTTGTAGTGTGTGTACATATAAAAATATTTTTGTTTAGATTGATAATTTTTGTTTTGTCGGCCTACCTTGTGTGTTTTTTTCTTATTTCTTCAGAGTAATAATACAGCGAAGTAATGACATACAGTTAGTAATTATATATATATATATATATATATATATATATATATATATATATATATAATACACGTATATAGAACGTGTTTAAAATTCGGCGCCTTTTTTTTCTCTTTTCGCTCCCCCTACAACGAAAACCTGGATACGCCTCTGACTTTGAGTCTCCTTATGCTACCTGATTTACGCGCATAGATCTAGATCTAAGTCTAGTATTTGAAACTTTCAAATTAAATTTTATCTTGAATTAGCCAAACAAAGATTTATATAAAATAATGAAGGTTCAAAATTATCTAGATCTAGAAAGAATTATCTAGATCTAGATTCTATGACTCGTTTAGCATGTTAATATAACGTGAAAACCCGCCATTTTGCTCATGGTAAACATAGCCTAAAAATAGTCGGAAGTTATGCGTCCGGTCTGGACGCCATTGTTGTTAGCAACCGACCACGCCTCCAATAAAGCGAGTAATCCTACTATATCTAGCTCTAGAACCTAGATAGGTAAATCTGATGTATTCTCGAATTAGCTGGTCATTAAAGATAAACAAAGATTTATATAAAATAAGGCCTGAAATAGATTCTAGATGTAGAATTTGCATTAAGTCTAGATCTAGAATTTACGTAAAGTCTCTTGCCCTAGAGCTAGATCTCTAGATCTAGATCTAAAATATAGATTTCATAACAACATGTTCTTCCTTCGACAGCTGATCTGTAGATCTAGAGAAATTTATCGTAAAACTAAATAAAAAAGACAATTGAAAATTGATTTTAAGTGTTGGAACGTAATAAATACAGCAAACGGACGTAGTGTTGAAGTTATGGCCGACAGAAAATTAGATTTAGAACGCGTTAAACTTTTGAATGGGAACACAATTTTCTTCGATAGACGCCGCCATTTTATTGTACTAATAAGTAAACAAAAAACTGTGACGTCACGTTTCCGTCGAGTCTAGTGGTTTTTCTAATCTTTTAAAAAAATGTGGTTAATCTACCTATGAGTAAATCAATAAATTAATTAACGTCTTTAACTAAATGTGTGATTAACAGTCTGTCTGCAATCAAAAATTGTTCTCTACCTACATACTATTTTACAGCCCCCCATATCGAGCAGTTGCCTTACAGTACGAAATCAGACAAACAAATAAATATTCAAACATGTAAACAAAGTTAAGTTTTAGTAGTATATAGATACCTAAAGTGACCGGACAGTGGTAAATAACACTGACCCCCCCCCCCCCCTGATCTGTTTACTACATTTGGGAAAAAAAGCTAAATTAGGCACCGAAAGTACCATGCCACCAGCCTCGCAATTCGGAGGAGGGGAGGAGGGGAGGGGGGGAGGCCATTAAGGGGGCTCAAAATAATACAACTTCAAGAGCAGTAGTATAAGTCATGATGATTAGCACGTATTGAATAACTAAACGAAAATGTACTTGAATGCTTCAGGTAAAGTAAGTTAAAACAATATAAAAACACTTTAAATAAAAGTAAAACTGCCTAAAAATATTAATAAACAAACTTCCATTACTATAGTTAAATATTTTAAATCAGAATCATAGCTTTTGAAATAGCTAAAACTCCGATAATATTGTTTTTGCAATTTCAAAAAAAGAGGTGTGCGAGCATTACTGTGATCTAACTCATAACTTATCACTATAATAATAAACCGGGAGTGATCTCCCCTAAACGTTCTTGAATATTCTTGTATAACACTTTGGGGGATGGCAACTCGGGATATAGACATGACCTTTTATCCATTTTTACAAGCTTTTATTTAACTCACTTCCTCTGTCTGTCGTCAGTCGACAGTCTGTCGTCAGTCTTGATCGAAATGTAGGAGTGAAAATTTGGACAGTTCTACTTGACCGATACGATTCACAGTTGGCACGTGGGTCAAGACATGAAGACAATGCAATCTGAAACTAAATTTGACTTAATTGGATGCCTAATTAATTTTTTATGAATTAATTAAAATTTGGACCGAATTAGTAGGCATGTCAATCCAACCACACCACACGCGTCATCACTTTCAATAGCTGCGCCATCAGGTTTAATAGCTGCCCCATCACGTTCAATAGACGTGCAATGGTTTTTAGTCATGCAACACTATTGTAAATAAAACATGTAAAGTACTGAAAATTTTTTCATAAAAAAACGTTTTAATAACAAGCTTTTATGTACTAATGCACTAATGAAATTTTTAAAATTACTTTAACTTTTGAAAATAGAATAGAATCTCGTAGAAAAAGAATTGCGCACCAAGTGAACGCCAAAACAATCTGTGTATAATAGTGCAGAATGTTATTAGTACTTTATAAATTCACATGCGTTTCTTGAGAAATCGGAAATAGCGTAAATTACTATTTCCGATCAACGAATATTACTCAGAATTTAACAGAAGACATATAATTAGATTTTTTACTTACATGTGAAATTTCAATTATCTTTCCAAAACAGTACTTAAGTTATAGGCTTTTGAAAAATTGAAAGTAGAAAAAGTTCCACTTCCGGTTTTTTGGAAATCGCTCAAAAGTTGATACGGATCTACGATTTTAATATAATACTTATATATGAAATTTCATCAACCTAGCTGTAACCGTACATAAGTTATTGTGTTTACAGACACACACACACACACATCCACACACACACACAAACACAGACATACGGACAAGATTGCAAAACTATGTTTTTACGACTTTAAAACTTCGAGATTTGCAAAAATCTCGATTTTTTTTTGCACGATTACAAGACTTTCTCTATACTTCGTATATACGAGAAAGTAAAATGTAAGATCTGAGCTGCAAGAACAATATTTTAGTTATATGGAGGCTATTATTTAGAATGTACCACTTAATGCAATTAGTTTTTCTATGAGAGTGAATTGCGCGGCTAAACCAGCTCCGTTTTGAAAAACTTTCTTTATTCTGTAATATTTTAGCATTTATGACGAAAATATATTTAATTCTGATTGTAAAAAATATCTTTTTTTGTGAGATCGAATATTATTGAGCTACTATACCACGGGTTCCCAACCTGGGGGTCGCGACATCCCTGGGGGTCGCGAAGGTCTTTCTGGGGGGTCGCCAACTGGTATACTAAACCTTAGTATTTTGAAACAAAACATAAATATTTAGAAGAATTTTTGAAATTCGGCTTCATTAACATCACTGGAAATGTAATAGAGAAGAAACAAAGTGCACTGTACAAAGTTGTTCTCAGTCAAAAATCTATGAAATCTTCAAAACTAAAACGTCATTTGAGACGAGTCATTCGGAACACACCAAAAGATATATGGAGTTCTTTCGTCGGTAAGAAGCTAGTTGCAAACGCCAGATACTTGATCGAACAGGAAGTTTTCACCAGCATTAGTGCAAGCTTCAAATGACGTCACGATAGAAAATACCAAGCAAAAAGAAAAAAAAAAACAATAAGAGAAAATCTCATCAAACGCTGCATGTACATAAATGTTAAATAACACATTTTTATTGAAATTAAGCTTTCACCATTGTTTGCTTTTCAAGTTGATAAATCAACAGACGTGAGTTCGTGTTCGCAGTTGATGGTCTGTGTCTATATTCATTCAGATGATAGCAAAGAAGAGTTGCTCTTTTGTGAAGATAGCACGGAGAAAATAAACACCTTTTTTTGAAACTGGATGATTAAAATTGGTTAGAACGGCTGTGGGGGTTTTTACAGATGGCGCGCAATTTGTGTTTAGCTCAAAATCGGGCTTTCAGAAAACATAAAAGATTTAGCTCCCTAACCACTGCCCTAACCAATCGACATCAAGAGTCCATTGCTAGTAGAAGTCGTAAATTATATAAAATCTGGAGCCTTCAAAGAACTGAGCAAAAACATTAATATAGATCACGAGGTTCTGCTCTTCTACACTACAGTACGCTGGCTGTCAAACGAAATGTTGTAAATTGTGTTTTTGAATTGAAATCTGAAATCAAATTGTTCTTGGAAGTGCAAAGGAAACAAGACTTTTTGGTATACTTAAAACGACATAGAGTGGTTGGAGAGAGTATCATACCTAGCAGATGCGTTCAAACATCAAGATAAGCTTAACCTGAAACTTCAGGGAAAATGAACGAATATTATAACGAATATTATATGATAATCTCGGGGCATTTTTATCAAAACTGCAAAATCGGTAAAGAAAATAAATCTTGGAAATATTGTAAATTTGAGAAACTCTGCGGTGTGGTAGATGAATCTGATTGTGAGATAATTAAAATTTTGAAAGAAGCGATTTCTGGGCATCTTGAATCTCTTGAAAACGAACCGCATAGCTATTTCTCTGAGCTGAAAAAAAGAAGAATCTGCATTTACGCATTACCCATTCTCTTCTTCCGTTGCCAGCATTCCCGATGAATTACAAGATGAATTCTTTGATTTGCAGAATGATTCCGAGTAAGATGAAAAACTGCAAACACAATTTTGGTGTAGTATTCACCATTCATACCCAAACGTAAAATTGATCGACTTTTCGATAATATATTTTCAACACTATTCTTCGATTAAAAACAAAATTAAGATAATTATAATGACATAGGTTGGCGTTAACAAAAATTTTTTTTAATTAAAAAGTTAACCACGAAGGTTTAGTGAATAGTATACAATTTTACTCATGCTATTAAAACAGTTATCAAGAGTAGTTCATATTGAAAGTCTACTAGAAAATCTTATTTTAGTGCTTATTAATTTCCATACTAATTTCGGCTTTTTAATTCTATGGGGGTCGCGGGTCACTTACTTTTTATAAAAGGGGGTCTCTACTCGAACAAGGTTGGGAACCACTGATTTAAATTAAACCATGAATATACATAGCTGGAGCATAGCCTAGCCGATTACAGCTAGTTTATAATATACAGCTGTACTCCTGCAAAAACTTAAAAATACTACAGAGCTACAAAAAGATCCGAAACAATAGATTTAAAGTATCAGTAAAAAGTTCGCACGGGAATTACCATATCAAGCTATGATCTTAAGCCGCAACATGATTAATATTTGATCGTTTCTCTTAAATCTTTTTTCCCCAGACGCTAGACTCTTGTGTATTTCCCAGAGGCTAGACTCTTGTGTATTTCCCAGACGCTAGACTTGTGTATTCCCTAGACGCTAGACTCTTGTGTTTCCCAGAGGCTAGACTCTTGTGTATTTCCCAGACGCTAGACGCTTGTGTATTTCCCAGACGCTAGACTCTTGTGTATTCCCTAGACGCTAGACTCTTGTGTATTCCCTAGACGCTAGACTTGTGTATTCCCTAGACGCTAGACTCTTGTGTATTCCCTAGACGCTAGACTCTTGTGTATTCCCTAGACGCTAGACTCTTGTGTATTCCCTAGACGCTAGGCTCTTGTGTATTCCCTAGACGCTAGACTCTTGTGTATTCCCTAGACGCTAGACTCTTGTGTATTCCCTAGACGCTAGACTCTTGTGTATTCCCTAGACGCTAGACTCTTGTGTATTCCCTAGACGCTAGACTCTTGTGTATTCCCTAGACGCTAGACTCTTGTGTATTCCCTAGACGCTAGACTCTTGTGTATTCCCTAGACGCTAGACTCTTGTGTATTCCCTAGACGCTAGACTCTTGTGTATTCCCTAGACGCTAGACTCTTGTGTATTCCCTAGACGCTAGACTCTTGTGTATTCCCTAGACGCTAGACTCTTGTGTATTCCCTAGACGCTAGACTCTTGAGTATTTCCCAGAGGCTAGACTCTTGTGTTTCTGCCATGTACTTGTATCTTCGCCCCATGCAGCAAATTACGTGGTTAGCAAACACTTTATCGACAACTTGATCGAATGTCGACCTTCGGCATCGAGCCCGGAATTTCTGTGTAAAGATACTTGGTTCCATTTTTAATGAGAAGAGTTCCCATTCCACGTTGCTAACCATTTATGCCATGAGGCGCTGTAATATTGATTAGATACTTGTCATGGTTGATGGACAGATTTTCAGATTGCACGGTTGCGTTACAACATTTCTATGGACGTTTGTATAGTCTAGATTAGACAGAATATGGAAGGATGTTTTGACGAGTTCTGGTATGATTTATCAGCGAGTTTCGGCTGGTTAGAGTACGTTGCATTGGCGAGTTTGGGTATGCTAAAGTACGATGTATTGACAAATTTGGGTAGGCTAAAGTACGATGTATTGACAAATTTTGGTTGGTTACGTACGTTGTATTGACAAATTTTGGTTGGTTACGTACAATGTATTAGCAAATTTGGGTTGGTTTCGTACGATGTATTTACAATTTTGGGTAGGCTAAAGTACGATGCATTGACAAATTTTGGTTGGTTACGTACGTTGTATTGACAAATTTTGGTTGGTTACGTACAATGTATTAGCAAATGTGGGTTGGTGTTATTAAGGACACATGCTTGTATGTTTAAATAACTTTTGTTTTTTGTGGCAAAGTCAGTCACAATTAAACTGAATTATTTTTATTATTAATATGACCACAACTATGCTTCTTCAATCTCCGTTCAGCTGATCCTAGCTACGGCACTGTATTGGCATATCCTCACTCAGTTTACAACGATGCATGCCATCAAAACGACAACAATCGCGAGACTAAATTCTTGAGCTCTTGCTGCAGTATGTATTGATCAAGGCGAAACTTGACACAGACCACACTGCCTAGCTAACCACATTCGCAGAGGCGTAGCGCCGGGGGGAAGGGGGGGGGAGGTGTCATATGTCGACGAGCGCCGACTCTAGGTGTGCCAAAATGGGTTGGGAAAAAATATTAAAAGCTCATTTTTGCTGCAGTTATGAATTATAAATATAAATAATATATGGGGCGGGGGGTGCCAAATTGAAAATTTGTCCCCAGACGCCAGAGGGTTCGCTACGCCTCTGCACATTCGTGCCATTCTTTATTAACATAACACAGTTTAAATAACCAGAAGGAAAAGCATTCAGAAGAAAAAGTATTGTATTTGACAATTAAGCCTTGGTTTATTTAAAATAGAATTATATTATTAGTATAAATACAAGAAATAATTATGGTAAAAACAATTACAAATCACAAAACGAGTGCGAACTCGTCGACAACTATCTCGCAAAAAATAAAATATAATTAATTTATATCAGAAACTATACATTGTTTGTTCAGAATTAAATCGCTTCTGCATCTATTGTTCTATTTTTTATGTATATGTGAAAAGATGAATTTTCACTAATTTAGAAATAAAAATGTATTTGATTACATAGAACCTTTCCTGTTTAAGAACGCATCGAGAGATCAAAATAGAGGGATATTAGGCAAGGATTTAACTTTTTTCTACTTATGGGTTTGTCATGAATACTGATGTAAATGTCAGGTTTTGAAAAGTTTGGTCTAATAAGTATATAGCTGCTTCAAACTAAAATCGTGATCTTGCATTCATCAACAAAAAAAGTTATCAAGTATCTTTCTATACTTGACAGCATAAGTCATTAAAATAATTTTACATTGGATTAACAACCAATAATAAATATAATTGTATTTCAACGTTACAAATATACTTTATATACACTTGTTGCATAACAGTGCCCAGTTTAGTTGAAGAAAAAAGGATAGAGCACGAAAAAAACTACTCCGTGTGTTGGTGTGGGGTTGGTCTACTCCTTGTGTTGGTGTGCTGTTGGTCTTTTCCGTGTGTTGGTGTGGGGTTGGTCTACTCGTGTGTGTTGGAGTGGGGTTGGTCTACTCCTTGTGTTGGTGTGGGGTTGGTCTACTCGTGTGTGTTGGAGTGGGGTTGGTCTACTCCGTGTGTTGGTGTGGGGTTGGTCTGTGTGTGTAGGTGTGGTGTTGGTCTTTTCCGTGTGTTGAAGTGAGCTTGGTCTACTCCTTGTGTAGGTGTGAGGTTGGTCTGTGTGTGTTGGTGTGGGGTTGGTCTGTGTGTGTTAATGTGAGGTTGGTCTGTGTGTGTTGGTGTGGGGTTGGTCTACTCCTTGTGTTGGTGTGGGGTTGGTCTATTCTATGTGTGTTGGTGTGGGGTTGGTCTACTCCTTCTGTTGGTGTGGGGTTGGTCTGTGTGTGTTGGTGTGGGGTTGGTCTACTCCTTGTGTTAGTGTGGGGTTGGTCTACTGTGTGTGTTGGTGTGGGGTTGGTCTACTCCTTGTGTTAGTGTGGGGTTGGTCTGTGTGTTGGTGTGGGGTTGGTCTACTCCTTGTGTAGGTGTGGGGTTGGTCTACTCCTTGTGTTGGTGTGGGGTTGGTCTGTGTGTGTTGGTGTGGGGTTGGTCTACTCCGTGTGTGTTAGTGTGGGGTTGGTCTACTTCGTGTGTGTTGGTGTGGGGTTGGTCTGTGTGTAGGTGTGGGGTTGGTCTACTCCGTGTGTTGGTGTGGGGTTGGTCTGTGTGTGTTGGTGTGGGGTTGGTCTGTGTGTGTAGGTGTGGGGTTGGTCTGTGTGTGTTGGTGTGAGGTTGGTCTGTGTGTGTTGGTGTGGGGTTGGTCTACTCCTTGTGTTGGTGTGGGGTTGGTCTACTCCTTCTGTTGGTGTGGGGTTGGTCTGTGTGTGTTGGTGTGGGGTTGGTCTACTCCTTGTGTTAGTGTGGGGTTGGTCTACTGTGTGTGTGTTGGTGTGGGGTTGGTCTACTCCTTGTGTTAGTGTGGGGTTGGTCTGTGTGTGTTGGTGTGGGGTTGGTCTACTCCTTGTGTAGGTGTGGGGTTGGTCTACTCCTTGTGTTGGTGTGGGGTTGGTCTGTGTGTGTTGGTGTGGGGTTGGTCTACTCCGTGTGTGTTGGTGTGGGGTTGGTCTACTCCGTGTGTTGGGGTGAGGTTGGTCTGTGTGTGTTGGTGTGGGGTTGGTCTGTGTGTGTAGGTGTGGGGTTGGTCTACTCCTTGTGTTGGTGTGGGGTTGGTCTACTCCTTGTGTTGGTGTGGGGTTGGTCTACTCCTTGTGTTGGTGTGGGGTTGGTCTACTCCGTGTGTTGGTGTGGGGTTGGTCTGTGTGTGTTGGTGTTGGGTTGGTCTACTCCGTGTGTTGGTGTGGGGTTGGTCTACTCCTTGTGTAGGTGTGGGGTTGGTCTGTGTGTGTAGGTGTGGGGTTGGTCTGTGTGTGTTGGTGTGGGGTTGGTCTACTCCGTGTGTTGGTGTGGGGTTGGTCTACTCCTTGTGTAGGTGTGGGGTTGGTCTGTGTGTGTTGGTGTGGGGTTGGTCTGTGTGTGTAGGTGTGGGGTTGGTCTGTGTGTGTTGGTGTGGGGTTGGTCTATGTGTGTTGGTGTGGGGTTGGTCTACTCCGTGTGTTGGTGTGGGGTTGGTCTACTCCTTGTGTAGGTGTGGGGTTGATCTGTGTGTGTAGGTGTGGGGTTGGTCTGTGTGTGTTGGTGTGGGGTTGGTCTACTCCGTGTGTTGGTGTGGGGTTGGTCTACTCCTTGTGTAGGTGTGGGGTTGGTCTGTGTGTGTTGGTGTGGGGTTGGTCTGTGTGTGTAGGTGTGGGGTTGGTCTGTGTGTGTTGGTGTGGGGTTGGTCTATGTGTGTTGGTGTGGGGTTGGTCTACTCCGTGTGTTGGTGTGGGGTTGGTCTACTCCTTGTGTAGGTGTGGGGTTGGTCTGTGTGTGTTGGTGTGGGGTTGGTCTGTGTGTGTTGGTGTGGGGTTGGTCTGTGTGTGTTGGTGTGGGGTTGGTCTACTCCGTGTGTTGGTGTGGGGTTGGTCTACTCGTTATGTAGGTGTGGGGTTGGTCTGTGTGTGTTGGTGTGGGGTTGGTCTGTGTGTGTTGGTGTGGGGTTGGTCTACTCCTTGTGTAGGTGTGGGGTTGGTCTGTGTGTGTTGGTGTGGGGTTGGTCTGTGTGTATAGATGTGGGGTTGGTCTGTTTGTGTAGGTGTGGGGTTGGTCTGTGTGTGTTGGTGTGGGGTTGGTCTGTGTGTGTTGGTGTGGGGTTGGTCTGTGTGTGTTGGTGTGGGGTTGGTCTACTCCTTGTGTTGGTGTGGGGTTGGTCTGTGTGTGTTGGTGTGGGGTTGGTCTGTGTGTGTTGGTGTGGGGTTGGTCTGTGTGTGTTAATGTGAGGTTGGTCTGTGTGTGTTGGTGTGGGGTTGGTCTACTCCTTGTGTTGGTGTGGGGTTGGTCTATTCTATGTGTGTTGGTGTGGGGTTGGTCTACTCCTTCTGTTGGTGTGGGGTTGGTCTGTGTGTGTTGGTGTGGGGTTGGTCTACTCCTTGTGTTAGTGTGGGGTTGGTCTACTGTGTGTGTGTTGGTGTGGGGTTGGTCTACTCCTTGTGTTAGTGTGGGGTTGGTCTGTGTGTTGGTGTGGGGTTGGTCTACTCCTTGTGTAGGTGTGGGGTTGGTCTACTCCTTGTGTTGGTGTGGGGTTGGTCTGTGTGTGTTGGTGTGGGGTTGGTCTACTCCGTGTGTGTTAGTGTGGGGTTGGTCTACTTCGTGTGTGTTGGTGTGGGGTTGGTCTGTGTGTAGGTGTGGGGTTGGTCTACTCCGTGTGTTGGTGTGGGGTTGGTCTGTGTGTGTTGGTGTGGGGTTGGTCTGTGTGTGTAGGTGTGGGGTTGGTCTGTGTGTGTTGGTGTGAGGTTGGTCTGTGTGTGTTGGTGTGGGGTTGGTCTACTCCTTGTGTTGGTGTGGGGTTGGTCTACTCCTTCTGTTGGTGTGGGGTTGGTCTGTGTGTGTTGGTGTGGGGTTGGTCTACTCCTTGTGTTAGTGTGGGGTTGGTCTACTGTGTGTGTGTTGGTGTGGGGTTGGTCTACTCCTTGTGTTAGTGTGGGGTTGGTCTGTGTGTGTTGGTGTGGGGTTGGTCTACTCCTTGTGTAGGTGTGGGGTTGGTCTACTCCTTGTGTTGGTGTGGGGTTGGTCTGTGTGTGTTGGTGTGGGGTTGGTCTACTACGTGTGTGTTGGTGTGGGGTTGGTCTACTCCGTGTGTTGGGGTGAGGTTGGTCTGTGTGTGTTGGTGTGGGGTTGGTCTGTGTGTGTAGGTGTGGGGTTGGTCTACTCCTTGTGTTGGTGTGGGGTTGGTCTACTCCTTGTGTTGGTGTGGGGTTGGTCTACTCCTTGTGTTGGTGTGGGGTTGGTCTACTCCGTGTGTTGGTGTGGGGTTGGTCTGTGTGTGTTGGTGTTGGGTTGGTCTACTCCGTGTGTTGGTGTGGGGTTGGTCTACTCCTTGTGTAGGTGTGGGGTTGGTCTGTGTGTGTAGGTGTGGGGTTGGTCTGTGTGTGTTGGTGTGGGGTTGGTCTACTCCGTGTGTTGGTGTGGGGTTGGTCTACTCCTTGTGTAGGTGTGGGGTTGGTCTGTGTGTGTTGGTGTGGGGTTGGTCTGTGTGTGTAGGTGTGGGGTTGGTCTGTGTGTGTTGGTGTGGGGTTGGTCTATGTGTGTTGGTGTGGGGTTGGTCTACTCCGTGTGTTGGTGTGGGGTTGGTCTACTCCTTGTGTAGGTGTGGGGTTGATCTGTGTGTGTAGGTGTGGGGTTGGTCTGTGTGTGTTGGTGTGGGGTTGGTCTACTCCGTGTGTTGGTGTGGGGTTGGTCTACTCCTTGTGTAGGTGTGGGGTTGGTCTGTGTGTGTTGGTGTGGGGTTGGTCTGTGTGTGTAGGTGTGGGGTTGGTCTGTGTGTGTTGGTGTGGGGTTGGTCTATGTGTGTTGGTGTGGGGTTGGTCTACTCCGTGTGTTGGTGTGGGGTTGGTCTACTCCTTGTGTAGGTGTGGGGTTGGTCTGTGTGTGTTGGTGTGGGGTTGGTCTGTGTGTGTTGGTGTGGGGTTGGTCTGTGTGTGTTGGTGTGGGGTTGGTCTACTCCGTGTGTTGGTGTGGGGTTGGTCTACTCGTTATGTAGGTGTGGGGTTGGTCTGTGTGTGTTGGTGTGGGGTTGGTCTGTGTGTGTTGGTGTGGGGTTGGTCTACTCCTTGTGTAGGTGTGGGGTTGGTCTGTGTGTGTTGGTGTGGGGTTGGTCTGTGTGTATAGATGTGGGGTTGGTCTGTTTGTGTAGGTGTGGGGTTGGTCTGTGTGTGTTGGTGTGGGGTTGGTCTGTGTGTGTTGGTGTGGGGTTGGTCTGTGTGTGTTGGTGTGGGGTTGGTCTACTCCTTGTGTTGGTGTGGGGTTGGTCTGTGTGTGTTGGTGTGGGGTTGGTCTGTGTGTGTTGGTGTGGGGTTGGTCTGTGTGTGTTGGTGTGGGGTTGGTCTACTCCTTGTGTTGGTGTGGGGTTGGTCTACTCCGTGTGTTTTGGGGTGCGATAATGATACGGTGTAATATAAATGATTGTGTGTAGATCTTGGAGGAAATTGGTGAACAGTTGCTTGAAGGTGGGGGTAGTGGTGGTGTGGCTAGATGTATTGGGTGTGGGGTGAGGTGGTTCCTAGTTTGTTGACTCATGAGTGGGGCGTGATGGTGTCAGGTTGTCTTCGGGGTTCTGTTCATATATCGAGAGGGTTGTATGTGGAGTGGTGTTCGTTTGGGGTATGGGGTGGGTGGATTGGTGTTTGGCCTAGTTCGTATGTTGTGAGGTGTTGGTGTGTCGTGGATTGGTGTTTGGCCTAGTTCGTATGTTGTGAGGTGTTGGTGTGTCGTGGATTGGTGTTTGGCCTAGTTCGTATGTTGTGAGGTGTTGGTGTGTCGTGGATTGGTGTTTGGCCTAGTTCGTATGTTGTGAGGTGTTGGTGTGTCGTGGATTGGTGTTTGGCCTAGTTCGTATGTTGTGTGGTGTTGGTGTGTCGTGGATTGGTGTTTGGCCTAGTTCGTATGTTGTGAGGTGTTGGTGTGTCGTGGATTGGTGTTTGGCCTAGTTCGTATGTTGTGAGGTGTTGGTGTGTCGTGGATTGGTGTTTGGCCTAGTTCGTATGTTGTGAGGTGTTGGTGTGTCGTGGATTGGTGTTTGGCCTAGTTCGTATGTTGTGAGGTGTTGGTGTGTCGTGGATTGTGCAGTGGTGTATTGGTAATTGTGTGGGATAAACGATTGTCATGAGATTAGTGGGTTGATGGTGTGGGTTGTGCTATGTTAGGTATTGGGATATATATATATATATATATATATATATATATATATATATATATATATATATTTATATATATATATATACTCTCCACAGTATTAATTTCGTGAACAATATCAATTTTATGAGGATTTCAAAAGAGTAATTCTTTTATAATTAGTCCAATTAATTTCTATCGCCAAAAAGAACATTGCAGGATTTTACACCATGGAGGGAGTAAAGGTATGCAGCTCGTAATAATATATAAGTAGTAGACCTTGATTCATCCTTGAATCCACTATCCAGACTCAAACAGGTTTTTCATCGTTTTTCGTAGCGGCATGATGTTTTCATATCTCACAGATAAATCTATTGTTAATTGTACAATCGTTGTCATTAAATGGGTAATAAATAGGATGAAACTCCATGCAATCTTCACTAGGTGAATTTCCACCACGGTTATCTAAAATCAAATAAGTGTAAGGTGTTATTACAAGATTATATACATATATATATATATATATATATATATATATATATATATATATATATATATATATATATATATATATATATATATGTATTATATATATATACATACACAATTATCAATTGACATAAAAATCTGTATTATTTAGATGGCTCTAATTTTGCCCATTAAAGTAATGGGTACCATCGCCCTTTGGCAAGAACAATACATCTAAAAGTTTTACGCAAATACCAAATCTAACTAGTGTATATATATATATATATATATATATATATATATATATATATATACTCTAATATACACTTTTTTAAATAAACAGTCTTTAACCAAAAGAGATTATACTAAACGAAGCCACTAGTACACCACGTAGAACTTACTAGGTGGCCAGACAACATCCCTCCAAGTGAAGTCCAAGGCGATGTTGTCGTCAATCCATCTCATGACGCCCTCCGTCTCGCGGTCGTCCACACCAAACCAGAGCTGGGTGCCGGTCGTGTTGCCGATAGAGATCAGAAGGTCTAACTTGTCCTGGTTCCTTGGTGTGTATAGGTGGGCTCCTAGGTCTGCTCGACACCAGCAAACAGTAACACATTAATGGATTATTAGTTTAATTTTAAAAATATGCGTTTAGGAGCGAATTAATTGTTAACATGAAAGTATAATTATTTCTGCCTAGGTTATTTTTTATCACTTAAAATTTTGCAAATATTAATATATTTCAAAAATGAATTTTAGTTCAAAATACTTGACAAATCAAAATGTAATTATAATTGTTAGGTGAATCAATTAAGGTTGAATATATACATTTCGACATATCTAACATAAAGTAGATTCATTTAAAGTAAAGTAATAATATATCTAATACTCGCATGCAGGTACAACTTTAATTAAAACGTATTAGATAAAGGTATGCCATTCTTGTCATGTGTGTGTTCACCCACGACTAGAGTTAGGCCTGCTAGACTGGCAAACATGACTGTTACGCTGGTTTGTCAAATTATGAAAGAAGCACACGCTGACGCCAGGTCCTAGACTCATCTATCTTATATATATATATAATTCTCTTCATGGAGACCATAGAAAACACCACGCAGCTTAGCCACCACTCTCATCCCCACCTGTCAGGTGAGCTGTGAGGGGGGGGGGGGAGTTAGGGGAGGTACGGGGGTGAGGTAGTGTTAAATTCACAAATTATGAATTGTTGATAAGTAGAAAAAAACAACTAGATAGCGGCGTATGCTACGTAGCGGGTCAGCTCGTTCATTTTATTTTGTTTTACTGAAAAACAGTTCTCTCATAAAACACGTCGGGTCCTCGTTACGCCTAGCCATGGACTTATTAACGACACCACCAATCTAGGCTAACCGTCCCCCCAACACCTCCCTCGCTATCCATTCTAGTGAGCTGTGGTTCACGCCATATGTTTACAATCTTAGAGCCGGGTCAAATTAGTGGTGGCTATTAGGGGTAGGTAATTTAGTTTTAAAGAATTTGAAACTAAGGGGAGGTAATAAAAAGTTTAGCTTGATCTTTTCATTGTCGTCTGTAAACTGTCGTCACGGACGGTGGGGGGGGGGGGGGGGGGGTTGGGCGGGTGGGAATGAAGGGTAGTGTCCAATTCACACATTTTAAATTCACTGAAAAGTAAATAATAAAACAACTAAATAGCGGCGTATGTTACCCCGCGGATCGGCTCATATATATATATATATATATATGTATATATATATATATATATATATATATATATATATATATATATATATATATATATATATATATATATATATATATATATATATATATATTTAGTTGTTTATGTATATATATCCTAATATATAAAAGTCCATGTGCGCACTTCTCTCTCTCTCTCTCTCTCTCTCTCTCTCTCTCTCTGTGCGCAAAATATTTTCGCCGGATATCACGCCAGAATTTTCAGCGGTATATGGAGAACTTGATACGGACTTTTGTTGAAAATAATATGGTAGATGTTTTAAATGTATAACCACAATTTTATTTAAAGAAGAAAAATAAAAAATTAAGGCGTATTCGTATTTAGAAAAACAGTTTTAATTATGCAACAGGAAAAGCGTTTATAGTTGTGAAAAAGAAACAGTGACGTCACTAATGTTTAAACATTAACTAATGACGTCATATGCCGTGTTTAGAATAAAAAGAAATGAACTATTTCATTCAAATTTGATTTAGATCTACGTACGCTATGAAATGTATACAATACAATTTTTCAGGCTTAACTTAGAAAATTTATTTTATCTATTTCGATTCTAGATCTAGATCTAGAGATTCTAGATCTAGATTCTAGACTAGATCTAGATATAGATCTAAATCTACGCAAAAACTAGACATAGACGCTAAATCGCTAGGATTTAGATTTAGACTCTATCTACTCTAAATATCTTTTAAACTATTTTAGGCCTTTATTGTTTTATAGAAATCTTTGTTCGTTCAGCTATGGAACTGGTTAATTTGGGTTACAAAAATTAATTTGAAAGAATAGGCATATTCACGTAAGTTAAGTTTTTTTTAGATACCTCTTTTATTCTCCAAGCTATATGAATGCAAATATAGCTGAGATGATAGTGTACTTAATACCACGCAGGGGGTGCGCGATCGAGACACACCAAGTCAAACTAAATTTTTTTTTATATGTGAATCTTCCGATTTTAGACTATAAAGAAAGGAACTACTTCATTCAAATTTGATTTAGATTTAGATCTATAGATCTACTCATCAAGACGTACGCTATGAAATATATACAATTTTATCGGTCAAACTGATACAAAATACTTAAAAACAACGTAATGACTATTGAATAGCCAGATTTTTATCGGAATCATTTAAGTCACTTAATCAGTGTGTGCCTGTGTTATGTCAAATGTGTCGGATTTTTAGCTAATTAGTTATTATTTTTGCTTTGTCGCTAATATCGTTCAGCGTGTAGTAAAGCACACTGCGTTTTGACCAATAACTATTTCATAAATTATTTTTCTCAAACAAGTAGGCCTACATTTTAAAATATATAGGCCTATAATTCATTTGAAACGGTTACCGATGGCTAGTATATATATATATATATATATATATATATATATATATATATATATATATATATATATATATATATATATATATATATATATATATATATATATATATATATTGGTGGTAATGAAATTAAAAAAAGAAATGCGATTAAAAATGCACAGAAATAAATAAATATTTCGTACTATTACACTCAATCGTAGCATTTTGATAAGGCAAAAATTCCGTAGAGACCTTCACACACACGTTCGTATTCCGGAGGCTTTTGATAGAAAAACCAGTGTTGGTGTTGCATGTCTGTCCTGTTGAATACATGACTTCTTGTGGGGTAATTTGGGAGGCTTTCAACATAAGCCAGGTACCTGCCAATTATATCAAATTATAATATATATATATATATATATATATATATATATATATATATATATATATATATATATATATATATATATATATATATATGCCTATATATATCTAATACATAAAGTTGACGGCGGACAGCGGATCCTTGCTTTATCTTCATAGTGTTATACGTCTAAAGTGCTCATCGTCTAAATTAATGATTTAAAAATTTATATTGAAGGTGTTTTAAAACTATTTTCATTTTTCAAACTTACAGTCGGCATTGCTGTCAAATAAAATTAAAAAAAAATGTATCACCTTTCACGCACATTTTTTTTTGTGTCTGAAAAATATTTACATTTAGTTCTTGAGCACTCCTTAATCCTTTGATCAATTAGAAAACACAATTACTTCCCTTTATAAAAACATTACATGGGGGGGGGGGGGGGAGGGGAATTGTCTTTTTATTGCTTTGTTTTGGTGTTGGGAAAAAATAATTACATACTTAGCGGGGATTGATCAAGTGCAATGTGGTAGTTAAATAGGCCTACTGCCTTTTATTTATTTTATACACTGAATGTGTACTAATTATTTAAAAAAAAATCAACAACAGTTAAGGAGCCAGCTCCTAAATGTTTACTTCTTTCCGTTTGCGGATAAGCTTGGGGTATTTAATTATTCACTAAATTGAATCAGGCGTATCCGCCGGCGCTCCGGCTGGTTTCGATTTGGCGCCCTGGGCTATCCTGTGAGCGCTATGTTGCATAATTTTGTTTTAAACAGTGCGATATATTATGGATAAGAAAGGTTACTATAGTCTTTAAGTGAATCAAATCCGGGTGTCCTCCGGTGCTATTTGGCGCCCCGCGCCTTTCCGTGTTCGCTTCTGGCGTCTACGTTTGTTTAAGTGAGTGCAAAAGACTATGAATAAGTTGGGGTACTATAGTCGTTTACTAAGCTTAAACAGGCGGTTCCGCAGGCGCCCCAGTATGGTGCAATTTGGCGCCCCGGCTAGACTGTGAGCACTTTGCGTTTATGTTTATGTTTGCGTTTGTGTTTTCTTTGTGTTTGGCTTGGGTTTGCGTTTGTGTTGATGTTGTGTTTGCGTTTGGATTTGGTTTGCTTTGGGTTGCTTTTTTCTTTGCGTTTGTGTTTGTTTTCTTTGTGTTTGTGTTTGCGTATGTGGTTGGGTTCGTGTTTGCGTTTGTGTTTGTATTTTTGTTTGCGTTTGTGTTATGTTTGCGTTTTTTTGTGTATTTTGGTTTTGGTTGGTTGTGGTTAGTGTTGGCAATGCCGGGTATATGTGAACAGTATTTTAGATATGAATAAAACTATTAGTTCTAATTTTTCAAAGATAAGGACTATAGTTTTTTGTTTTTGGAGACTATAAATAAAGTAAATAACATCGTTTTTAGCCGATTAGTCTTGCAGCATCACATTATTTGTTCCCCGCAGTTATTTTGTAACAGTTAAAATACTGCTTCTGTTCTTTAGCATACTCAAACACGGTGTAACGAAAAATAACATTTAACGGTCTATAGACTACAAAACTAAAATATCTCACCCAGACTGCAGTTCCTGAGACTTTTGTTGTAAATAAATCCATAACATTTCTGCTTTGAAGATAAGCAATTGGCTGCACATCCAAGCACGCCTATGTTTGAGAATTGTATGTGCAGAGGATTCAATAGCCAGGTGGTGACCGTGTGAATAGAGAACTTGTGGGACTGGACAGTTGCTGAACTTGAGCTAACTAGGTTCAGCAAAAAAAAAAAATGTAAATTAAATTAGTGGCTTGGTCTTTAGCCTGACAAAAATTTTACATAATTCCCCCGCAAAACTTTACGCTTACACACCAAAAAAACCTATACTGCCGTTACAGTGATATGTAACTTATTTTAATGTTATTTCTGTTAGCTTAAAATTGAGCCTTTACTAAAATATCAAAGGGTAAAAAATGACCGAGAGTGACCACTTCTCTATAAAAACCTGCACATTAAAAAAAATATTCTTATATTATAGTTTTACAGTGGCGTGTATGTTATGCTGGGATTCGCAAAAAAATATTAGTTGCTGTTTCAGGGATAATCTTTAAAGGGTTAACAAATAATCAGCTCTTTACAAGTTAGTTACATTATGTTTAATAATATATTGCATATATTTGTAATGGCTTATTATTTAACACTTTTACCAATAGTTTTCGGATAATTTAAATGAACTTCAAAATCATATATTTGAAAATTAAATGCCTCCTTTTTAATTGAATAAACACGCCTGCAAAGGAAAAGGAAACACAAATTATAATATACGAGCCGACCCGCGGCATATCATACGCCGCTATTTAGTTGTTGTTTTTTTCTACTTTTCAGTTATTCATAATTTGTGAATTCGACACTACCAAAGCTGCCACTGAAAATATTTCTTTAAAACAATATAAGTAGCTCGATAAGGACGATAACCCCCCCCTCCTTCCTCCCCCCCTACGTTTAAAATCGTTTCAAACTAAATTATCTGCCCCCAATAGTCGTCACTAAACCCGGCTCTGTTTGTAAACATTTAGAGTGAACCACAGCTCACCAGACCATGTAGGGGTGGGGGTGGTAGGGAGGGCGTTTACAGCTTGTTTTCTAGCGTCTCCCAGAAGAGAATTATATATATATATATAGATGGCTCCGTAGTCTAATAGACCATTGGATGATTTCTCATTGAAAAACCCAAGCACAAAACATGGGCGGTAAGAAGAGCCAGATGTTGCCCATGTATCAGGACCAACTCTCCACACAGCTGATAGACCCAAGGGACAGGACGTTACCTGTTCCGCTTGGAATTAGCAGCGTCGCAGGAGCTGCCGAAAGGAAACCAGAGTTGGTTATCTTCAATGGCTCCACTCCTGTTTGATTTAGGATTGTTCTATTCTATAGGGGTTGCTGTCCCCAGTTAACGAGTCTTATTTGCCCGATTACGGATTAAAAACACAAAGAAAAACAAATTGGCTTTAAAGTTAATATTTTACACCACCAAAAAAAAAAACAACAAAAAAAAAAAAAACAACAAAACAACAACAAAAACAACAACAACATAACATTACAATTACACGCCACTATAAAAATTGCAATTATTTTAAATACATATGTATACCTTCTATCTGACTACAATATATTTCTCACCCAAAAACAATAAACAAATCCATGAAGAAACAAACAGCATCTCAGATATCCGCTGTGTCATTTTTCTTGTGTGAGAGGTCTCTGCTGGAACGCGACGTATAGAGGGGAATAAATAGGTAGCAGACAGAGGTTCTCAAAGTTTTGTAGCGCAAGGCGTTGGTCTGGCAAACCAATGTACCGAGGTTATCCCAAGCTCACAATTATTTTTTAATACCAGATTTAGTTTTAAATAGAGGTGAATAAATAGATAGCAGACAGAGGTTCTCAAATTTTTGTAGAGCAAGGCGTTGGTCTAGCAAACCAATAAACCTAGGTTATCCCAAGCTCACGATTATCTTTTAATCCCAGATATAGTTTTAACTAACACGACGTATAGAGGGGAATAAATAGGTAGCAGACAGAGATTCTCAAAGTTTTGTAGCGCAAGTCGTTGGTCTACACGTGAAATTATTAAACTATGAACGCAACATTTAAACAAAATTTCAAAATAAGTGAAATATATGTATGTTCTAACCAACAATTGAGCCAAGATTATCCTATGCTCACAATTATTTTCAATCCCATATTTATTTTTAATTTCGTAATACAAAAACAGAAACATTTTATTTAAACTATACAACGCATTTTAAAATGTCCCTTTTTTTCTAACCAATATTAAACACATGTATATGAGTTTTGATAATAACATTTCAATCGCATTGTCTAAAGCAAACGATGCTCATAAAATATTCATTTTATAACAGTCCGCAATCATATTATAAAATGTGGTCTAGGGATTTACAATTTAGACAGGAAAAAAACACAAAAATATTACTAAACTGATTGGTCTGTGGCCAAGCGCAACATGTTTTCTTATAAAAATATTTGAGAACACTTTGTGATATTTATTGATTTTCAACCTGTTCATACATTTATGCTCTGTTTCTAAAACTGCCATCACCAACGCAATTGTTCTTCATGCTAAATATAACTTTAAAAAAACGAAACAAAAAAAAAACTACAATTATTGTAATTTCAAGACAAATCCGTTTTTACTTTGATGTTGTTAGCTTGGCGAGGGGCATTAGATCATCAGTTGTTGGTGTTGTTGTGGCAAAAGTAGTGAGAATGCTTGGAGTACAGGTAGAGGTGCTAGTGGTAGTGTTAGTATTTCACCTCTCACAACAGCCGCAGGGCTAAGCACGTGTAGTTAATGGAGAACATCGATTTTCTGATTAAAAATACATGCACGTAAGAAGAACAACCACAATGCACGTATGTTCAAAAACTAATTTATATTTTATGTAGGGCCTTTAAAACATCTTAACAGATTTCGATCTTCAATTTGTATAAAGCCCTATTGGTTGAAATTTTTTTTACCGGATGCTTCAAGTATTGATTAAATCAAGCTTGAGTGGATATTATTCTAGACAGTGGAAATGTTTCTTTACTTTACTGATTATGTCTCACTCTCTTTATATATATATATATATGTATATATATATATATATATATATATATATATATATATATATATATATATATATATATATATATATATATATACTAGCTGCATACCCGTGCTTCGCCACGGTGTGGATATGGATATTACCTCAAGGGTCCCCGCGTTGGGGCGAATATTGTTTTTGCGCACCGGGCTGCGCACTGGTGTCGTTATCCTCAGTGTTTACCGCGTTGCGCGCTTACACGTGCTTCTCTATGGTGTGGATATCGGATATGGGGCGGATATTTTTAGCGCACCGCGCTGCGCGCGGGTTTCGATATCCTCAGAGTTTATCGCGCTGCGCGCGAATGTGGGGGGTCACCGCATTGGGGCGGATATTCCTTCAGCGCACCGCGCGCGGGGGTCGGGATTACTTTGGTGCGAATATGGATATTCACAAAAATTAAATTACGGTAAAAAATTAAAATTGAGAGCCAAAGCTCTCACGAACGTCCGCCCAGACATCTCTCCTCCCCGAACCCAAGGCGTCATCTAAACCGCCGACAAAAAAACGTGTTTTTCCCGGCCGTCCGCCCCCAGGTGAGACTGACACTACCACCAGCCTTATATTATAGATATAATACATATAGTCGTGTATATATATATATATATATATATATATATATATATATATATATATATATATATATATATATAATATATAGCCTATATATAATATATAGCCTATACATAGAGAGAGAGAGATAGAGAGAGAGAGATTTCTCTCTCGCTCCCGTCCTTTCTTATACAGGCAAAAATGGCAGGAGCAAGATCACGCCTATATTTGAGAATTGTATGTTTAGAGGATTCAGCAGCATGTTACAGAGGCGTAGCGAGGGGGGGGCGGGGGGGGACATATGTCCCCGGGCGCCGACCTTAGGGGGGCGCCAAATTGAAAGTTTGAGGGGGGGGGTGCAAATGAAAAGTTCGAGGGGGGGTGCAAATCGAAAGTTTGAGGGGGGGGGGGGTGCAAATGAAAAGTTCGAGGGGGGGGGGTGCAAATCGAAAGTTTGAGGGGGGGGGGGTGCAAATGAAAACTTCGAGGGGGGGGGGTGCAAATCGAAAATTTGCTCCCGAGGGGGGCGCCAAATTGAAAGTATGTCCCCGGGCGCCGGGAAGGGTCGCTACGCCTCTGGCATGTTATGATGTTGTGCACAGAGAATGTGTAGGATCGGACAGTTGCTGAACTTGAGCTAACTATGTTAAACAAAATAATAATACATTGAATTATTTTCACTTAGAGCGGCATTATATATAACATGTAAGAAGTTTTATCTCACTTGCTCATATATATATATATATATATATATATATAAGTAAAATACTCACAGAATAAGATCCAACCAAGCAATAGAAGCAAGAGGGCCCGTAAAATTACCCCTTGCATCATTTTCTCTTGTTTAAAAGTCTTCTAGACCACGATATTATTTTGATTAATGTAAACGACGGATTTTATCAAAATCTTTATCATAAACTGTCGTAGTGTTTGGATTCAAATAATGTATCCACGAACAGTGCCTTTAAAATGGCTTTATCCTTTGATTAAACAAAATATATTTAAAATATTTTATGTACAACTTTAAATCATCCCTAATGTACTGTCTTAGAAGCGTCAACCAAGCCTTCAACTGGACACAGGACTCAGTTCACCCGCAGCAAATGTTGACTAGACCTTCAGTTGACTACACCTTAGTCAGCCTTAACTTGCGCTTAATATAATCATCAGAGAGATCCTCGAATTTAAAAGATTTTAAACCTCATAAAACATTCATTTCCTTAAATTTATCAAAGCCTTAATATAGCACCAAATGTGCAGTATTTAGCAAATGTAAACGTATTTATGTGCGAAATGCTGACCGAGTTTATTGATGTAATTCGAAGGTTTCTATTCATGAAAGAATTTGCACTGGGATTGATTATTTTTCAAGTCATGACAGCTAAACCGGTGTTAAAGAAAATTACAGTTGCAATCAGAGGACGGGGCAGGTTGTGCAGACCGTACCGAATGACACCACTGGGGTGCTAAAAATACAATATCAGAAGCTATAAATGTAGACGGGAACATCAATAATATTTGATCATTTTTCCAACCCACGTTAACAATCCGTAGGCTTCACAAATTTCCACTGTGTTTTTACGTGGTTGAAAGACAGATATGTATAAAATAATATGCTTGAATTATGACAGTTTTATGTAAGTTTGCCTAATTTGATTTCGACGAGCATTGTCAGACGTATTGGCATGCGGATGGAGTGGTCGAATGGTGGGGTGATTATGGAAGTATTTGGGGTGGTGGAAGTGGTGGGGGTGGTGGTGGGAAGGATTACAGAGGTGGGGGTGGTGGGAGTGGTGGGGGTGGTGGAAGTGGTGAGGGTGGTGGAAAAGATTGCAGAGTTGGGGGTGGTGGGAGTGTTGGGGGTGGGGGTGGTGGTGGGAATGATTGCAGAGGTGGGGATGGCGGGAGTTGTGGGGGTGGTGGGAGTGGTGGGGGTGGGGGTGGTGGTGGGAATGATTGCAGAGGTGAGTTGGTGGGGAGGTGGGAATGATGGGAGAATCGGGATAGGTGGGAGAGGCGGAAATGGTAGAGAATGTAGGAGTTGCTTCTTGTGGAGAAAAAAATTCCTTTCCAGATATTCTGATAAGATTTGTGTGGAAGAATACATTTAAATCGTTTTATATTATGCTTCGGTATGCCAAGGTCCAGGGTGGGGGCCCATGTCCTGGGGTTATTGTCCGGGAGCAAGTCGTTCGATTGACGAACTACCTTCTTCACCCCAGGTACTTATCACGTGACTTTTAGTTATGGGATTCACCCTCTGACCATACCGGATAACATAAAGTACTAGCAGACCTGATGCGTGGTTGTAGTTACATCTGTAACACTGTGACCAAGTACAAGATGTTCCTAGCCGCACACATGCAGATCTCTATTGAAATAACCAAACAAATATCGTTAAATATTTTCTTTAAATTGATCCTAGTTATGCCACTTGATTGCCATGGCCCACTACAGTTTACAGCTGCGCGTTTCGTACATACGACAACGTTTGAAGGACGTTAACTTGAGATCTTGTTGAAGTATTTTATTGTTTTGTTTTAGGTGAAACTATGTTCAGACCATGCCTCCTAGGTCACCACATTATAGCCATTCTATTTTTAAAAATACAGCTCAAACCACAAACAATAAGTTCTTTATTTTAAAATTAAGCCCTCATTTATTTATAAAAGAATAATTTTATTTTTATAAGTCGATGGAGTATGATAATAATAAAAAAAAATTCAAAAGAAAACGTTAACTTTTTCTTCGCGGTCATCTGAGCTACTTCCAACTCGGCGAGATTTTTTTTTTTTGAGAAATTGTATAAAATAAAACAAAAAAAGGGGTTAAATACAATTTTCGTAAAAATAAAATTAAGCCACTTTTAAATTCACTTTCACTAGTTCTAGCTATATAAAGCATTTTATCCCGTGATAACTGGTCTAAGTGATGAAAATGAAAGATTAAATCTCCACACTTTTACAGAATGGCTTAAATGAAACTGAAGTTGACTTGCTAAAGGTGTTATGTACATAAGGACCAATAATATTTAATGTAAGTAACGGAGGCATCCAATCATTGATTCTCTTATGAACCGAACATGACATTAAATTCACACGGTGCTTTTAAAATCAAAGCTCAAAACGATAGGCTACACACAGAATATTAAATTCAATTAGTTGAAAATTTTAGAAAAAATATTTATTGACTTAACGTCAGAAAAATATAAAATTATTTAGTTTGTGAACATTAAAAACATCTTTTATTACAATGAAGTTTTTAAAATAGTAGATATTTCCATTAAATAAAGAAGATTTTTCCATAAATATTATTCACCTATATAATATCTAATACATAAAATGAAAGTTGAACCTGGCCGCCATTTGCTAATTAGATCTAAAAGTTTAAATGTAAAACTTTTTCTATTTTAAATGTAAATCTTTTGCTATTTCTCACAATTTCTATCTAACAAAGAAAAAATTAAAACCACCTTGATAATCGCGTTTAAAGTGACTGAAAACTGACATCTTCTAACAGCCTGCTTGACCACCCCTATTTACGTAATTGCGCCCCTTCTTTTACTTTAAGGAAAAAAAAAAACCATTTAGCTAAAAAAAATTATTATAATTTACACTAAATGGTTTTCGATAAGGGTTGAAAAAAAATACAGTTGATATTTGTCTCAAGACCAGGCAGACTATTCTATAGCATTCATGAGATGGGCTTTGTGAGCATTGTTTAAGCTTCACGTGTCATTTATTTTTAAAGGATTGGGTAGGGGGAGGCTTGTGGGCTGGGTAGGGGAAGACTGTGGTGGTGGGCTGGGCAGGGGGAGTCTTTGGTGGTGGGCTGGGTAGGGGTGGCTGTGGTGGTGGGCTGGGTAGTGTGAGGCTGTGGTGGTGGGCTGGGTATGGTGAGACTGTGGTGGTGGGCTGGGTATGATGAGACTGGTGGGCTGGGTAGTGTGAGGCTGGTGGGCTGGTTAGGATGAGGCTGGTGGGCTGGGTAGGGAAGACTGTGGGGGTGGGCTGGGTAGGGGGAGGCTGTGGTGGTGGGCTGGGTAGGGGGAGGCTGGTGGGCTAGTTAGGATGAGGCTGGTGGGCTGGGTAGGGAAGACTGTGGTGGTGGGCTGGGTAGGGTAGGCTGTGGTGGTGGGCTGGGTAGGGGAGGCTTGTGGGCTGGGTAGATGGAGGCTGGTGGGCTGGTTAGGATGAGGCTGGTGGGCTGGGTAAGGAAGACTGTGGTGGTGGGGTGAGTTGGTGAAGGGTGTGGTGGTGGGCTGGGTACGGGGAGGCTGTGGTGGTGGGCGTTGTAGTGTGAGGTTGGTGGGCTGGTTTGGATGAGGCTGGTGGGCTGTGTAGTGTGAGGCTGTGGTAGTGGGCTGGGTAGTGTGAGGCTGGTGGACTGGTTTGGATGAGGCTGGTGGGCTGTGTAGTGTGAGGCTGTGGTGGTGGGCTGGGTAGAGTGAGGCTGGTGGGCTGGTTGTGATGAGGCTGGTGGGCTGGGTAGAGTGAGGCTGGTGGGCTGGGTAGGGTGAGGCTGTGGTGGTGGTGTGAGTAGGGTGAGGGTGAGGTGGTTGGCTGGGTAGGGGGAGAGTGTGGTGGTGGGCTGGGTAGGGGGAGGCTGTGGTGGTGGGCTGGGTAGGGGGAGGCTGTGGTGGTGGGCTGGGTAGGGGGAGGCTGTGGTGGTGGGCTGGGTAGGGGGAGGCTGTGGTGGTGGGCTGGGTAGAGTGTGGTGGTGGGCTGGGTTTGGGGGAGGCTGGTGGTCTAGGTAAGGGGAGGCTGTGGTGGTGGGCTGGGTAGGGTGAGGCTGTGGTGGTGGGCTGGGTAGGGGGAGGCTGTGGTGGTGGGCTGGGTAGGGGGAGGCTGGTGGTCTAGGTAAGGGGAGGCTGTGGTGGTGGGCTGGGTAGGGAAGGCTGTGGTGGTGGGCTGGGTAGGGTGAGGCTGTAGTGGGTGTCTAACCCACTAGAACCCACTAATTACTTGCATATCTCTAATTGTTTATGCACGAAATCTTCATATCAGCCACACGTGTTTCATAAAAAATGAAGCAAAGCTTTACAATTTTTACAAATAGCACATCGAAAGAAATGGCAATGATGAATACAATTATGATGAAATAAAGCACAATACTTCGTCTCTTTAGGTAATTTTTGTTAGGTTATGTTAGGTTATGTTAGTTTATGTTAGGTTATGGTAGGTTATGTTAGGTTAGGTTAGATTAGGTTAGGGTAGGTTATGTTAGATTAGGTTAGGGTAGGTTATGTTAGATTATGTTAGGTTATGTTGGCTTATGTTAGGTTATGTTAGGTTAAGTTATGTTATGTTATGTTATGTTATGTTATGTTATGTTATGTTATGTTATGTTATGTTATGTTATGTTATGTTATGTTATGTTATGTTATGTTATGTTATGTTATGTTATGTTATGTTATGTTATGTTATGTTATGTTATGTTATGTTATGTTATGTTATGTTATGTTATGTTATGTTATGTTATGTTATGTTATGTTATGTTATGTTATGTTATGTTATGTTATGTTATGTTATGTTATGTTATGTTATGTTATGTTATGTTATGTTATGTTATGTTATGTTATGTTATGTTATGTTATGTTATGTTATGTTATGTTATGTTATGTTATGTTATGTTATGTTATGTTATGTTATGTTATGTTATGTTATGTTATGTTATGTTATGTTATGTTATGTTATGTTATGTTATGTTATGTTATGTTATGTTATGTTATGTTATGTTATGTTATGTTATGTTATGTTATGTTATGTTATGTTATGTTTGTTAGGTTATGTTATGTTATGTTAGGTTAGGTTAGGTTAGGTTAGGTTAATTTTTTTTAAAGATGTTGAAGTCTTAGTGTTATGACTAATGTTGTGATTAGTTAGATTTACTCTTAATTTGAATAGGGGATACTTTTTGTGTAATCTTGGATGTAAACCTTAGTTGTGAGCGGGGTTGGGTTGAGGTTTTAAAGAATGTGATAAAAGGGCAGCTATAATTTTTTTTAAAGAATGTAGTTAAAGGGAAGCTATAATGTTTTTTTTTGCCTGATTCGTCTGATACGGAGTTGTCCTCTCATCTATACACGAGTTCATCCAAACGTTTACAAACTTTCACAAAGGTCCCCATGTTTTATGATCCTCACTCTGCTTGTCAATGTATGGATGGGTTCATAGTCAAATCCTGTAACTTAATATGGGTCCACTTCTAACTATAAATTGATCAGTAAGGTGATATGGGTGAGCTATTGCTTAGAGTATAAGAAATAGCCATAAGCTGTAATAATGGGCAGATGATTTTTCTTTAAAGATGTCGAACTACTGATCGCTTTTTGAGGATATTTTTTAATTTGTGTGTGTTGTCGACTTAATGAGCACAATTAAGAGCATCATATAAAAAAATGACAGAAACAGCACACCTTGAATCTTAAATAAAAACAAAACAAAATCAATAGTTCATAGTGTATAAACCGATAATAAACGTGGCAAAAAAAGAAAAAGAACAAAAAAAGTAGAAAAAAAGAAGAAAAAAACAAACATCAACGAATAACTAAACTATTAAAACTAAACTAAAATATATATTGCATACAGCAGTAAGTATGTAGGTTACTTCCATTAGCACATTATATCGGTACGTCGTAGTTATAGTTGTAGGTTTTGCTGTCGGCTATGACTTATGTAATGTAATGGTTATATGTAATATGTAATTTATTGTAATGTAGCTGTAATGTAGCTGTAATGTAGGTATAAATGTAGCTGTAGATAGAGTTTTGAGAATGAGAGTAAGTTTATATGTACGCAGGGTGTTTTCGACATAGCGACCATGAATGCCCTACCAAACCATATCTATTTTTAAATAAAGCGTTAAGGATAATTTTGTCATAATTTTATCCAAAGACAATACATCACATTGTTTTAGGTTTAGAACTGTATTATAGTTTAAAGTATATTAAATATTGACAAATATTTCGAGTCAATGTTATAGTTATTAAATATTCATAATAGTTGTTAAAAAGTTATAAAAGTAACTAAATAGTTATAATAGTTGTTAAATAGTATTTTTGATTTTACGTTTTTCTTCATCTTAAAAATGTTCATATATACACCCTATATCCCTTTTTTGTTAAGGTGTCGCCATCCCACACCCTATATCCCTCTGTTAAGGTGTCGCCATCCCACACCCTATATCCCTCTGTTAACGTGTTCCCATCCCACACCCTATATCCCTCTGTTAAGGTGTCGCCATCCCACACCCTATATCCCTCTGTTAAGGTGTCGCCATCCCACACCCTATATCCCTCTGTTAACGTGTTCCCATCCCACACCCTATATCCCTCTGTTAAGGTGTCGCCATCCCACACCCTATATCCCTCTGTTAAGGTGTCGCCATCCCACACCCTATATCCCTCTGTTAAGGTGTCCCCATCCCACACCCTATATCCCTCTGTTGTTAAGGTGTCGCCATCCCACACCCTATATCCCTCTGTTGTTAAGGTGTCCCCATCCCACACCCTATATCCCTCTGTTAAGGTGTCGCCATCCCACACCCTATATCCCTCTGTTGTTAAGGTGTCCCCATCCCACACCCTATATCTCTCTGTTAAAGTGTCGCCATCCCACACCCTATATCCCTCTGTTAACGTGTTCCCATCCCACACCCTATATCCCTCTGTTAAGTTGTCGCCATAACACACCCTATATCCCTCTGTTAAGGTGTCGCCATCCCACACCCTATATCCCTCTGCTGTTAAGGTGTCCCCATCCCACACCCTATATCCCTCTGCTGTTAAGGTGTCGCCATCCCACACCCTATATCCCTCTGTTGTTAAGGTGTCCCCATCCCACACCCTATATCCCTCTGTTAAGGTGTCCCCATCCCACACCCTATATCCCTCTGTTAAGGTGTCCCCATCCCACACCCTACATCCCTCTGTTGTTAAGGTGTCCCCATTCGACACCCTATCCCCACTGGTGTTAAGGTGTCCCCATCCCACACCCTACATCCCTCTGTTGTTAAGGTGTCCCCATTCGACACCCTATCCCCACTGGTGTTAAGGTGTCCCCATCCCACACCCTATATCCCTCTGTTAAGGTGTCGCCATCCCACACCCTATATCCCTCTGTTAAGGTGTCGCCATCCCACACCCTATATCCCTCTGTTGTTAAGGTGTCCCCATCCCACACCCTATATCCCTCTGTTGTTAAGGTGTCGCCATCCCACACCCTATATCTCTCTGTTAAGGTGTCGCCATCCCACACCCTATATCCCTCTGTTGTTAAGGTGTCGCCATCCCACACCCTATATCCCTCTGTTAAGGTGTCCCCATCCCACACCCTATATCTCTCTGTTAAGGTGTCCCCATCCCACACCCTATATCCCTCTGTTAGGTGTCGCCATCCCACACCCTATATCCCTCTGTTGTTAAGGTGTTGCCATCCCACACCCTATATCCCTCTGTTAAGGTGTCCCCATCCCACACCCTATATCTCTCTGTTAAGGTGTCCCCATCCCACACCCTATATCCCTCTGTTGTTAAGGTGTCGCCATCCCACACCCTATATCCCTCTTTTGTTAAGGTGTCCCCATCCCACACCCTATATCCCTCTGTTGTTAAGGTGTCGCCATCCCACACCCTATATCCCTCTGTTAAGGTGTCGCCATCCCACACCCTATATCCCTCTGTTAAGGTGTCGCCATCCCACACCCTATATCCCTCTGTTAGGTGTCGCCATCCCACACCCTATATCCCTCTGTTAAGGTGTCGCCATCCCACACCCTATATCCCTCTGTTAGGTGTCGCCATCCCACACCTTATATCCCTCTGTTAAGGTGTCGCCATCCCACACCCTATATCCCTCTGTTGTTAAGGTGTCCCCATCCCACACCCTATATCCCTCTGTTAAGGTGTCGCCATCCCACACCCTATATCCCTCTGTTGTTAAGGTGTCCCCATCCCACACCCTATATCCCTCTGTTAAGGTGTCCCCATCCCACACCCTATATCCCTCTTTTAAGGTGTCTCCATCCGACACCCTACACCGCTGGTGTTAAGGTGTCCCCATTCCACACCCTACATCCCTCTGTTGTTAAGGTGTCCCCATTCGACACCCTATCCCCACTGGTGTTAAGGTGTCCCCATCCCACACCCTACATCCCTCTGTTGTTAAGGTGTCCCCATTCGACACCCTATCCCCACTGGTGTTAAGGTGTCGCCAGCCCACACCCTATATCCCTCTGTTAAGGTGTCGCCATCCCACACCCTATATCCCTCTGTTAAGGTGTCCCCATCCCACACCCTATATCCCTCTGTTAGGTGTCGCCATCCCACACCCTATATCCCTCTGTTAAGGTGTCGCCATCCCACACCCTATATCTCTCTGTTAAGGTGTCGCCATCCCACACCCTATATCCCTCTGTTGTTAAGGTGTCGCCATCCCACACCCTATATCCCTCTGTTAAGGTGTCCCCATCCCACACCCTATATCTCTCTGTTAAGGTGTCCCCATCCCACACCCTATATCCCTCTGTTGTTAAGGTGTTGCCATCCCACACCCTATAACCCTCTGTTAAGGTGTCCCCATCCCACACCCTATATCTCTCTGTTAAGGTGTCCCCATCCCACACCCTATATCCCTCTGTTGTTAAGGTGTCCCCATCCGACACCCTATCCCCACTGATCTTAAGGTGTCCCCATCCGACACCCTACCCCCGCTGGTGTTAAGGTGTCCCCGTCCGACACCCTTTCGTCGCTGTAGTTAAGGTGTCCCCATCCCACACCCTATATCCCTCTGTTGTTAAGGTGTCGCCATCCCACACCCTATATATTCCTCTAATGTTAAGGTGTCACCATCCCACACCCTATATCCCTCTGTTGTTAAGGTGTCGCCATCCCACACCCTATATCCCTCTTTTGTTAAGGTGTCCCCATCCCACACCCTATATCCCTCTGTTGTTAAGGTGTCGCCATCCGACACCCTATATATTCCTCTAATGTTAAGGTGTCACCATCCCACACCCTATATCCCTCTGTTGTTAAGGTGTCGCCATCCCACACCCTATATCCCTCTTTTGTTAAGGTGTCGCCATCCCACACCCTATATCCCTCTGTTGTTAAGGTGTCGCCATCCCACACCCTATATCCCTCTTTTGTTAAGGTGTCGCCATCCCACACCCTATATCCCTCTGTTGTTAAGGTGTCGCCATCCCACACCCTATATCCCTCTGTTGTTAAGGTGTCCCCATCCCACACCCTATATCCCTCTGTTAAGGTGTCGCCATCCCACACCCTATATCCTTCTGTTAAGGTGTCCCCAGCCCACACCCTATATCCCTCAGTTGTTAAGGTGTTGCCATCCCACACCCTATATCCCTCAGTTGTTAAGGTGTCCCCATCCCACACCCTATATCCCTCTGTTAAGGTGTCGCCATCCCACACCCTATATCCCTCTGTTAACGTGTTCCCATCCCACACCCTATATCCCTCTGTTAAGGTGTCGCCATCCCACACCCTATATCCCTCTGTTAAGGTGTCGCCATCCCACACCCTATATCCCTCTGCTGTTAAGGTGTCCCCATCCCACACCCTTTATCCCTCTGTTAAGGTGTCGCAATCCCACACCCTATATCCCTCTGTTGTTAAGGTGTCCCCATCCCACACCCTATATCCCTCTGTTAAGGTGTCGCCATCCCACACCCTATATCCCTCTGTTGTTAAGGTGTCCCCATCCCACACCCTATATCCCTCTGTTAAGGTGTCGCCATCCCACACCCTATATCCCTCTGTTGTTAAGGTGTCCCCATCCCACACCCTATATCCCTCTGTTAAGGTGTCGCCATCCCACACCCTATATCCCTCTGATGTTAAGGTGTCCCCATCCCACACCCTATATCTCTCTGTTAAGGTGTCGCCATCCCACACCCTATATCCCTCTGTTGTTAAGGTGTCCCCATCCCACACCCTATATCCCTCTGTTGTTAAGGTGTCCCCCATCCGACACCCTATATCTTTCTGTTGTTAAGGTGTCGCCATCCCACACCCTATATCCCTCTGTTAAGGTGTCGCCATCCCACACCCTATATCCCTCTGTTAAGGTGTCCCCATCCCACACCCTATATCCCTCTGTTAAGGTGTCGCCATCCCACACCCTATATCCCTCTGTTAAGGTGTCGCCATCCCACACCCTATATCCCTCTGTTAAGGTGTCCCCATCCCACACCCTATATCCCTCTGTTAAGGTGTCCCCATCCCACACCCTATATCCCTCTTTTAAGGTGTCGCCATCCCACACCCTATATCCCTCTGTTAAGGTGTCGCCATCCCACACCCTATATCCCTCTGTTAAGGTGTCCCCATCCCACACCCTATATCCCTCTGTTAAGGTGTCGCCATCCCACACCCTATATCCCTCTTTTGTTAAGGTGTCGAAATCCCACACACTATATCCCTCTGTTGTTAAGGTGTCGCCATCCCACACCCTATATCCCTCTGTTAAGGTGTCGCCATCCCACACTCTATATCCCTCTGTTAAGGTGTCCCCATCCCACACCCTATATCCCTCTGTTGTTAAGGTGTCGCCATCCCACACCCTATATCCCTCTGTTGTTAAGGTGTCCCCATCCCACACCCTATATCCCTCTGTTAAGGTGTCGCCATCCCACACTCTATATCCCTCTGTTAAGGTGTCCCCATCCCACACCCTATATCCCTCTGTTGTTAAGGTGTCGCCATCCCACACCCTATATCCCTCTGTTGTTAAGGTGTCCCCATCCCACACCCTATATCCCTCTGTTAAGGTGTCGCCATCCCACACCCTATATCCCTCTGTTAAGGTGTCGCCATCCCACACCCTATATCCCTCTGTTAAGGTGTCCCCTTCCCACACCCTATATCCCTCTGTTAAGGTGTCGCCATCCCACACCCTATATCCCTCTTTTGTTAAGGTGTCGAAATCCCACACACTATATCCCTCTGTTGTTAAGGTGTTGCCATCCCACACCCTATATCCCTCTGTTAAGGTGTCGCCATCCCACACTCTATATCCCTCTGTTAAGGTGTCCCCATCCCACACCCTATATCCCTCTGTTGTTAAGGTGTCGCCATCCCACACCCTATATCCCTCTGTTGTTAAGGTGTCCCCATCCCACACCCTATATCCCTCTGTTAAGGTGTCGCCATCCCACACCCTATATCCCTCTGTTAAGGTGTCCCCATCCCACACCCTATATCCCTCTGTTAAGGTGTCGCCATCCCACACCCTATATCCCTCTGTTAAGGTGTCGCCATCCCACACCCTATATCCCTCTCTTGTTAAGGTGTCCCCATCCCACACCCTAAATCCCTCTGTTAAGGTGTCGCCATCCCACACCCTATATCCCTCTGTTAGGTGTCGCCATCCCACACCCTATATCCCTCTGTTAAGGTGTCGCCATCCCACACCCTATATCCCTCTGTTAGGTGTCGCCATCCCACACCCTATATCCCTCTGTTAAGGTGTCGCCATCCCACACCCTATATCCCTCTGTTAGGTGTCGCCATCCCACACCTTATATCCCTCTGTTAAGGTGTCGCCATCCCACACCCTATATCCCTCTGTTGTTAAGGTGTCCCCATCCCACACCCTATATCCCTCTGTTAAGGTGTCGCCATCCCACACCCTATATCCCTCTGTTGTTAAGGTGTCCCCATCCCACACCCTATATCCCTCTGTTAAGGTGTCCCCATCCCACACCCTATATCCCTCTTTTAAGGTGTCTCCATCCGACACCCTACACCGCTGGTGTTAAGGTGTCCCCATTCCACACCCTACATCCCTCTGTTGTTAAGGTGTCCCCATTCGACACCCTATCCCCACTGGTGTTAAGGTGTCCCCATCCCACACCCTACATCCCTCTGTTGTTAAGGTGTCCCCATTCGACACCCTATCCCCACTGGTGTTAAGGTGTCGCCAGCCCACACCCTATATCCCTCTGTTAAGGTGTCGCCATCCCACACCCTATATCCCTCTGTTAAGGAGTCCCCATCCCACACCCTATATCCCTCTGTTAGGTGTCGCCATCCCACACCCTATATCCCTCTGTTAAGGTGTCGCCATCCCACACCCTATATCTCTCTGTTAAGGTGTCGCCATCCCAAACCCTATATCCCTCTGTTGTTAAGGTGTCGCCATCCCACACCCTATATCCCTCTGTTAAGGTGTCCCCATCCCACACCCTATATCTCTCTGTTAAGGTGTCCCCATCCCACACCCTATATCCCTCTGTTGTTAAGGTGTTGCCATCCCACACCCTATATCCCTCTGTTAAGGTGTCCCCATCCCACACCCTATATCTCTCTGTTAAGGTGTCCCCATCCCACACCCTATATCCCTCTGTTGTTAAGGTGTCCCCATCCGACACCCTATCCCCACTGATCTTAAGGTGTCCCCATCCGACACCCTACCCCCGCTGGTGTTAAGGTGTCCCCGTCCGACACCCTTTCGTCGCTGTAGTTAAGGTGTCCCCATCCCACACCCTATATCCCTCTGTTGTTAAGGTGTCGCCATCCCACACCCTATATATTCCTCTAATGTTAAGGTGTCACCATCCCACACCCTATATCCCTCTGTTGTTAAGGTGTCGCCATCCCACACCCTATATCCCTCTTTTGTTAAGGTGTCCCCATCCCACACCCTATATCCCTCTGTTGTTAAGGTGTCGCCATCCGACACCCTATATATTCCTCTAATGTTAAGGTGTCACCATCCCACACCCTATATCCCTCTGTTGTTAAGGTGTCGCCATCCCACACCCTATATCCCTCTTTTGTTAAGGTGTCGCCATCCCACACCCTATATCCCTCTGTTGTTAAGGTGTCGCCATCCCACACCCTATATCCCTCTGTTGTTAAGGTGTCGCCATCCCACACCCTATATCCCTCTGTTAAGGTGTCCCCATCCCACACCCTATATCCCTCTGTTGTTAAGGTGTCGCCATCCCACACCCTATATCCCTCTGTTAAGGTGTCCCCATCCCACACCCTATATCCTTCTGTTAAGGTGTCCCCAGCCCACACCCTATATCCCTCAGTTGTTAAGGTGTTGCCATCCCACACCCTATATCCCTCAGTTGTTAAGGTGTCCCCATCCCACACCCTATATCCCTCTGTTAAGGTGTCGCCATCCCACACCCTATATCCCTCTGTTAACGTGTTCCCATCCCACACCCTATATCCCTCTGTTAAGGTGTCGCCATCCCACACCCTATATCCCTCTGTTAAGGTGTCGCCATCCCACACCCTATATCCCTCTGCTGTTAAGGTGTCCCCATCCCACACCCTTTATCCCTCTGTTAAGGTGTCGCAATCCCACACCCTATATCCCTCTGTTGTTAAGGTGTCCCCATCCCACACCCTATATCCCTCTGTTAAGGTGTCGCCATCCCACACCCTATATCCCTCTGTTGTTAAGGTGTCCCCATCCCACACCCTATATCCCTCTGTTAAGGTGTCGCCATCCCACACCCTATATCCCTCTGTTGTTAAGGTGTCCCCATCCCACACCCTATATCCCTCTGTCAAGGTGTCGCCATCCCACACCCTATATCCCTCTGTTGTTAAGGTGTCCCCATCCCACACCCTATATCTCTCTGTTAAGGTGTCCCCATCCCACACCCTATATCCCTCTGTTGTTAAGGTGTCCCCATCCCACACCCTATATCCCTCTGTTGTTAAGGTGTCCCCCATCCGACACCCTATATCTTTCTGTTGTTAAGGTGTCGCCATCCCACACCCTATATCTCTCTGTTAAGGTGTCGCCATCCCACACCCTATATCCCTCTGTTAAGGTGTCCCCATCCCACACCCTATATCCCTCTGTTAAGGTGTCGCCATCCCACACCCTATATCCCTCTGTTAAGGTGTCGCCATCCCACACCCTATATCCCTCTGTTAAGGTGTCCCCATCCCACACCCTATATCCCTCTGCTAAGGTGTCCCCATCCCACACCCTATATCCCTCTTTTAAGGTGTCGCCATCCCACACCCTATATCCCTCTGTTAAGGTGTCGCCATCCCACACCCTATATCCCTCTGTTAAGGTGTCCCCATCCCACACCCTATATCCCTCTGTTAAGGTGTCGCCATCCCACACCCTATATCCCTCTTTTGTTAAGGTGTTGAAATCCCACACACTATATCCCTCTGTTGTTAAGGTGTCGCCATCCCACACCCTATATCCCTCTGTTAAGGTGTCGCCATCCCACACTCTATATCCCTCTGTTAAGGTGTCCCCATCCCACACCCTATATCCCTCTGTTGTTAAAGTGTCGCCATCCCACACCCTATATCCCTCTGTTGTTAAGGTGTCCCCATCCCACACCCTATATCCCTCTGTTAAGGTGTCGCCATCCCACACTCTATATCCCTCTGTTAAGGTGTCCCCATCCCACACCCTATATCCCTCTGTTGTTAAGGTGTCGCCATCCCACACCCTATATCCCTCTGTTGTTAAGGTGTCCCCATCCCACACCCTATATCCCTCTGTTAAGGTGTCGCCATCCCACACCCTATATCCCTCTGTTAAGGTGTCGCCATCCCACACCCTATATCCCTCTGTTAAGGTGTCCCCATCCCACACCCTATATCCCTCTGTTAAGGTGTCGCCATCCCACACCCTATATCCCTCTTTTGTTAAGGTGTCGAAATCCCACACACTATATCCCTCTGTTGTTAAGGTGTTGCCATCCCACACCCTATATCCCTCTGTTAAGGTGTCGCCATCCCACACTCTATATCCCTCTGTTAAGGTGTCCCCATCCCACACCCTATATCCCTCTGTTGTTAAGGTGTCGCCATCCCACACCCTATATCCCTCTGTTGTTAAGGTGTCCCCATCCCACACCCTATATCCCTCTGTTAAGGTGTCGCCATCCCACACCCTATATCCCTCTGTTAAGGTGTCCCCATCCCACACCCTATATCCCTCTGTTAAGGTGTCGCCATCCCACACCCTATATCCCTCTGTTAAGGTGTCGCCATCCCACACCCTATATCCCTCTCTTGTTAAGGTGTCCCCATCCCACACCCTATATCCCTCTGTTAAGGTGTCGCCATCCCACACCCTATATCCCTCTGTTAGGTGTCGCCATCCCACACCCTATATCCCTCTGTTAAGGTGTCGCCATCCCACACCCTATATCCCTCTGTTAGGTGTCGACATCCCACACCTTATATCCCTCTGTTAAGGTGTCGCCATCCCACACCCTATATCCCTCTGTTGTTAAGGTGTACCCATCCCACACCCTATATCCCTCTGTTAAGGTGTCGCCATCCCACACCCTATATCCCTCTGTTGTTAAGGTGTCCCCATCCCACACCCTATATCCCTCTTTTAAGGTGTCTCCATCCGACACCCTACACCGCTGGTGTTAAGGTGTCCCCATCCCACACCCTACATCCCTCTGTTGTTAAGGTGTCCCCATTCGACACCCTATCCCCACTGGTGTTAAGGTGTCCCCATCCCACACCCTACATCCCTCTGTTGTTAAGGTGTCCCCATTCGACACCCTATCCCCACTGGTGTTAAGGTGTCCCCATCCCACACCCTATATCCCTCTGTTAAGGTGTCGCCATCCCACACCCTATATCCCTCTGTTAAGGTGTCCCCATCCCACACCCTATATCCCTCTGTTAGGTGTCGCCATCCCACACCCTATATCCCTCTGTTAAGGTGTCGCCATCCCACACCCTATATCTCTCTGTTAAGGTGTCGCCATCCCACACCCTATATCCCTCTGTTGTTAAGGTGTCGCCATCCCACACCCTATATCCCTCTGTTAAGGTGTCCCCATCCCACACCCTATATCCCTCTGTTGTTAAGGTGTCGCCATCCCACACCCTATATCCCTCTGTTAAGGTGTCGCCGTCCCACACCCTATATCTCTCTGTTAAGGTGTCCCCATCCCACACCCTATATCTCTCTGTTAAGGTGTCCCCATCCCACACCCTATATCCCTCTGTTGTTAAGGTGTCGCCATCCCACACCCTATATCCCTCTGTTAAGGTGTCGCCATCCCACACCCTATATCTCTCTGTTAAGGTGTCCCCATCCCACACCCTATATCCCTCTGTTGTTAAGGTGTCGCCATCCCACACCCTATATCCCTCTGTTAAGGTGTCGCCGTCCCACACCCTATATCTCTCTGTTAAGGTGTCCCCATCCCACACCCTATATCCCTCTGTTGTTAAGGTGTCGCCATCCCACACCCTAAATCCCTCTGTTAAGGTGTCTCCATCCGACACCCTACACCGCTGGTGTTAAGGTGTCCCCATCCCACACCCTACATCCCTCTGTTGTTAAGGTGTCCCCATTCGACACCCTATCCCCACTGGTGTTAAGGTGTCCCCATCCCACACCCTACATCCCTCTGTTGTTAAGGTGTCCCCATTCGACACCCTATCCTCACTGGTGTTAAGGTGTCCCCATCCCACACCCTATATCCCTCTGTTGTTAAGGTGTCCCCATCCCACACCCTATATCCCTCTGTTGTTAAGGTGTCGCCATCCCACACCCTATATCTTTCTGTTGTTAAGGTGTCCCCATCCCACACCCTATATCCCTCTGTTAAGGTGTCGCCATCCCACACCCTATATCCCTCTGTTAAGGTGTCCCCATCCCACACCCTATATCCCTCTGTTAGGTGTCGCCATCCCACACCCTATATCCCTCATTTAAGGTGTCGCCATCCCACACCCTATATCCCTCTGTTAAGGTGTCGCCATCCCACACCCTATATCCCTCTGTTAAGGTGTCCCCATCCCACACCCTATATCTCTCTGTTAAGGTGTCCCCATCCCACACCCTATATCCCTCTGTTGTTAAGGTGTCGCCATCCCACACCCTATATCCCTCTGTTAAGGTGTCCCCATCCCACACCCTATATCCCTCTGTTAAGTTGTCGCCATCCCACACCCTATATCCCTCTGTTAGGTGTCCCCATCCCACACCCTATATCCCTCTGTTAAGGTGTCCCCATCCCACACCCTATATCCCTCTGTTAAGGTGTCGCCATCCCACACCCTATATCCCTCTGTTAAGGTGTCCCCATCCCACACCCTATATCCCTCTGTTAAGGTGTCGCCATCCCACACCCTATATCCCTCTGTTAAGTTGTCGCCATCCCACACCCTATATCCCTCTCTTAAGGTGTCCCCATCCCACACCCTATATCTCTCTGTTAAGGTGTCCCCATCCCACACCCTATATCCCTCTGTTAAGGTGTCGCCATCCCACACCCTATATCCCTCTGTTAAGGTGTCGCCATCCCACACCCTATATCCCTCTGTTGTTAAGGTGTCCCCATCCAACACCCTATATCCCTCTGTTGTTAAGGTGTCGCCATCCCACACCCTATATCCCTCTGTTAAGGTGTCGCCATCCCACACCCTATACCCCTCTGTTGTTAAGGTGTCCCCATCCCACACCCTATATCCCTCTGTTGTTAAGGTGTCGCCATCCCTCACCCTATATCTCTGTTAAGGTGTCCCCATCCCACACCCTATATCCCTCTGTTGTTAAGGTGCCGCCATCCCACACCCAACCCCGCTGATTTTAAGATGTCCCCATCCGACAACCTATCCCCTATGATATGTTCGTTACTTAACGAAATGGATAATTATACTGCAAACAAGTTAAAACAGACTTGGGAACGAAAATTCCACCAATTCAATCTAACACGTAGTAAAATTAAATTACATACAGATATTCAGATTACGAGATATTGTAAGGATAAAGGGAATATGCGGGAAGATTTATTTTCACATAGATTGAATTTGTGGACTGTTTTAGTTTCTCGCTAAAATTTAACATTCACATACATTTCACATCTCGAAGTCCTCTACTGTGTTAGTGCAACAATGATAATTTTCACAGTGTGGAGGTCATTATACTAAGTGTCACTGTGATATTTTCCCATTGTAGAAGTCCTTTACTGTTTTAGTGCAGCTGGTATTTTCCCATTGTAGAAGTCCTTCACTGTTTTAGTGTAGCTGGTATTTTCCCATTGTAGAAGTCCTTTACTGTTTTAGTGCAGCTGGTATTTTCCCATTGTAGAAGTCCTTTACTGTTTTAGTGCAGCTGGTATTTTCTCATTGTAGAAGTCCTTTACTGTTTTAGTGCAGCTGGTATTTTCCCATTGTAGAAGTCCTTTACTGTTTTAGTGCAGCTGGTATTTTCCCATTGTAGAAGTCCTTTACTGTTTTAGTGCAGCTGATATTTTCCCATTGTAGAAGTCCTTTACTGTTTTAGTGCAGCTTATATTTTCCCATTGTAGAAGTCCTTTACTGTTTTAGTGCAGCTGGTATTTTCCCATTGTAGAAGTCCTTTACTGTTTTAGTGCAGCTGGTATTTTCCCATTGTAGAAGTCCTTTACTGTTTTAGTGCAGCTGATATTTTCTCATTGTAGAAGTCCTTTACTGTTTTAGTGCAGCTGGTATTTTCTCATTGTAGAAGTCCTTTACTGTTTTAGTGCAGCTGGTATTTTCCCATTGTAGAAGTCCTTTACTGTTTTAGTGCAGCTGGTATTTTCCCATTGTAGAAGTCCTTTACTGTTTTAGTGCAGCTGATATTTTCCCATTGTAGAAGTCCTTTACTGTTTTAGTGTAGCTGGTATTTTCTCATTGTAGAAGTCCTTTACTGTTTCAGTGAAGTCTGTACTGTGTTCATGTCACATACATTTCACATCCCTGAAGCCCTCCACAGTGTTAGTGCAACAATGATATTTTCACATTGGGGAGGTCATATACTGCGTGTTAAAATGACATTTTAACATTCTAGAAGTCATTTACTGCGTTAGTGCAACAATGATATTTTCACATTGTGGATGTCATATACTGCGTGTTAAAATGACATTTTAACATTCTAGAAGTCATTTACTGCGTTAGTGCAACAATGATATTTTCACATTGTGGATGTCATATACTGCGTGCAACAATGATATTTTCACATTCTAGAAGTCATTTACTGTGTTAGTGCAACAATGATATTTTCACATTGTGGATGTCATATACTGCGTGCAACAATGATATTTTCACATTCTTGAAGTCATTTACTGTGTTAGTGCAACAATGATATTTCATATTTTGTAGATAATATACTGAGTTAATGTGATATTTTCACATTGTAGAATTCCTCTACTGTGCTAATATAACTCGAAGGCTTATCGCTACATACGGGCACAGTGTAGGAAAGATGCATGCGTTCGATGATGTTCTAGAAAATAGAAATACTTCCTTTGTTCTTATAGCCCGAAATACCTGTTATCTTGAAAATGAAATATTTATAATTAATAGAATTTAATTAACATTTTTTTTCTTGCGTTACTCATCGATCACGTGCCTAAATACGTGGCGCAGAACGAGTTGACACTGTTGTTATTTGTTTTTCTATAAGCTTATTATTTTGTGTATGATATATTGTGCTTTTGTTTAAAACCTGAGATTAGTATATTGCAGATCAAAATGGCTATCCGCTGAAATATTTATAACTAAACGAAAATAACCCATACCTACACGTATATATATATATATATATATATATATATATATATAAATATATATATATATATATATATATATATATATATATATATATATATATATATATATATATATATATATATAAAGTAAAGTTTTCCTTTCAAACCTGACTGTCTATTGGGCAAGTGAAGTAGAGTTCACTTGTTTCTGTGACCTCGGCATATGAAGGGATCATGTGGTCACCACTATGCCCAGCCGCCTTTACTTTCCCTAACGTGAGTAAGTTACCCATCAGAGTTTGACTCAGGGACGGTGTACTGACTTGAACCCGGATTCGAACTTGAGACTTACGGGCTAGCAGTCCAGCTCTCTACCGCTAAACCACTCCGTCCCTTATATATATATATATATAGCCTCCGCCTAATCAGCCAACCAACCTCCCCCTACCCAGCCCACCAGCCCCACCCTACCCAGCCCACCAGCCCCACCCTACCCAGCCCACCAGCCATACCCTACCCAGCCCACCAGCACCACCCTACCCAGCCCACCAGCACCACCCTACCCAGCCCACCAGCCTCACCCTACCAAGCCAACTACCATAGCCTCAACCTACCTAGCCCACCACCCTAACCCTATTAAGCCCATTATAGCCTCACCATAATCTCCCCCTCCAGCCAGACAACGTACCCAGCCCACCAACCTCGCCCTGTCCAACCAAGTCTAACCCTACCCAGCCCCCTCCCCCCTTACAACGTACCCAGCCCACCAACCTCGCCCTGTCCAACCAAGTCTAACCCTACCCAGCCCCCTCCCCCCTTACAACGTACCCAGCCCACCAACCTCGCCCTGTCCAACCAAGTCTAACCCTACCCAGCCCCCAGCCCCATAGCCCCCTTACAACGTACCCAGCCCACCAACCTCGCCCTACCCAATCACACATCAACAACCTTGCCGACATATTCCCCCTCTACGTGTCTAAATATCACCCACGTATCAACATCCAACCAATGAAAACAAATCTCTCAACACTGACTGCCCTGGCTAAACATAAGTTATAAGCAAAAAATATAGAATCTAATTTCTCAAACCCGCATTTCATCCTTCGGGTACTTCTATAGTCAACACAAGCCATTATTGGATCAAAGGCTTTAAAACAGCTCAACCTTGTTAGTAATTAACTTTTCTAAACTAATTGAAATTGGAATCACATGGATTGTGTGATACAACATGTGTTGGGTTTTAGAGGCTTATGTATGTATTCATCGTATTTTCTATTAATAGCATATAGCTTGTAATGCGGGACTTTACTTTGTTATGGTGTATCTTTTTGAATTCGACTAGCTAATGAATTCTATATAATTGAAGGAATTTAATTTAAGTGTACTCTGATATGCCTTACATATTGCTTATTACTCAACACCATTTCATGTAATGATTGTATCAACATTCGTTGTAGGAATATACTTTAGCAGTATTATGAAAATGCAAGATACGTTTTACATTAAAGTTGTAACACTGAAATCATGAAAATCAGGTCAACGATTTTTATAAACTAAAACATGATAAAAAGCTTTTGACATTTGAAAAGGAGACTTTGGAAGTTTTTAAATCTTGTTTTTGCAAGAAATATTTTTAAAAACTTTTTTTTAGCGAAATGGAAATTTTGTTTATAGACAAATATGCATAGTTGTTCCTTAAGCTGTTGTTCTCCTACACTGTTTCTTCCAGACTTTTTTCTCCGGGGGGGGGGGGGGGAGGGGGCGCTCCCCGAAGAGATACCTGGAAGAAACTCTGTTCTCCTAGCGGAAGCTTTAAAAAAGAGAGAAGCTTTGGTTGGTTGGTTTATTTTTAAAAAAAAAATTCTGTAAGATGCGTGATGCTATTTTACAATTGTATAGGATTTTAGGATTGTCTTACATTTTAAAGGTTTCTGACTGTAGTTGTAGGATTGTCTCATATATAAGTTGTATAATTGTCTCACTTTAATGAACGGTTTTAACGGTGGTTGTAGGGCTTTCTCGCATATTAGATGTAGAGTAGTCTCACTTTGATGAACGGTTTTAATGGTGGTTGTAGGGCTGTCTCACATATTAGATGTAGAGTAGTCTCACTTTGATGAACGGTTTTAACGGTGGTTGTAGGGCTGTCTCGCATATTAGATGTAGAGTAGTCTCACTTTGATGAACGGTTTTAACGGTGGTTGTAGGGCTGTCTCGCATATTAGATGTAGAGTAGTCTCACTTTGATGAACGGTTTTAACGGTGGTTGTAGGGCTGTCTCGAATATTAGATGTAGAGTAGTCTCACTTAAACAACGGGTTTAACGGTGGTTGTAGGATTGTTTAACTTTTAACAGCTTTTAGCTGCGGTTGTAGAATTGTCTCTCTGTTAAAGTTTTCGACGGTTGGTGTACTACTGTCTACCTTATTTTTCGATTGTAACATTTTGTATGCGTACTTGTAAGGATAGTATCTGGGTAGGGTGGGGCTGGTGGGCTAGGTATGGTAAGGCTGGTGGGCTGGGTACGTTATCTGGGGGGGCTGGGGGGGGGGCTGAGTAGGGTTAGACTTGGTTGGGTAAGGCGAGGTTTGTGGGCTGGGGGGGGGGGGGGGGGGGTGGGCTGGTTATGGTGAGGTTTGGGGGCTAGGTAGGGTAGGGCGAGGCTGGTGGGCTGGATAGGGTGGGGCTGGTGGGCTGGGTAGGGTGGGGCTGGTGGGCTGGGTAGGGTGGGGCTGGTGGGCTGGGTAGGGTGGGGCTGGTGGGCTGGGTAGGGTGGGGCTGGTGGGCTGGGTAGGGTGGGGCTGGTGGGCTGGGTAGGGTGGGGCTGGTGGGCTGGGTAGGGTGGGGCTGGTGGGCTGGGTAGGGTGGGGCTGGTGGGCTGGGTAGGGTGAGGCTATGGTGGTTGGTTGGGTAGGGCGGGGCTGGTGGGCTGGGTAGGGCGGGGCTGGTGGGCTGGGTAGGGTGGGGCTGGTGGGCTGGGTAGGGTGGGGCTGGTGGGCTGGATAGGGCGGGGCTGGTGGGCTGGGTAGGGCGGGGCTGGTGGGCTGGGTAGGGCGGGGCTGGTGGGCTGGGTAGGGCGGGGCTGGTGGGCTGGGTAGGGTGGGGCTGGTGGGCTGGATAGGGCGGGGCTGGTGGGCTGGGTAGGGCGGGGCTGGTGGGCTGGGTAGGGCGGGGCTGGTGGGCTGGGTAGGGCGGGGCTGGTGGGCTGGGTAGGGTGGGGCTGGTGGGCTGGGTAGGGTGGGGCTGGTGGGCTGGATAGGGTGGGGCTGGTGGGCTGGGTAGGGTGGGGCTGGTGGGCTGGGTAGGGTGAGGCTATGGTGGTTGGTTGGGTAGGGCGGGGCTGGTGGGCTGGGTAGGGCGGGGCTGGTGGGCTGGGTAGGGCGGGGCTGGTGGGCTGGGTAGGGTGGGGCTGGTGGGCTGGGTAGGGTGGGGCTGGTGGGCTGGATAGGGCGGGGCTGGTGGGCTGGGTAGGGCGGGGCTGGTGGGCTGGGTAGGGCGGGGCTGGTGGGCTGGGTAGGGTGGGGCTGGTGGGCTGGATAGGGCGGGGCTGGTGGGCTGGGTAGGGCGGGGCTGGTGGGCTGGGTAGGGCGGGGCTGGTGGGCTGGGTAGGGCGGGGCTGGTGGGCTGGGTAGGGTGGGGCTGGTGGGCTGGGTAGGGTGGGGCTGGTGGGCTGGATAGGGTGGGGCTGGTGGGCTGGGTAGGGTGGGGCTGGTGGGCTGGGTAGGGTGAGGCTATGGTGGTTGGTTGGGTAGGGCGGGGATGGTGGGCTGGGTAGGGCGGGGCTGGTGGGCTGGGTAGGGCGGGGCTGGTGGGCTGGGTAGGGTGGGGCTGGTGGGCTGGGTAGGGTGGGGCTGGTGGGCTGGATAGGGCGGGGCTGGTGGGCTGGGTAGGGCGGGGCTGGTGGGCTGGGTAGGGCGGGGCTGGTGGGCTGGGTAGGGTGGGGCTGGTGGGCTGGGTAGGGTGGGGCTGGTGGGCTGGATAGGGCGGGGCTGGTGGGCTGGGTAGGGCGGGGCTGGTGGGCTGGGTAGGGCGGGGCTGGTGGGCTGGGTAGGGTGGGGCTGGTGGGCTGGGTAGGGTGGGGCTGGTGGGCTGGGTAGGGTGGGGCTGGTGGGCTGGGTAGGGTGGGGCTGGTGGGCTGGGTAGGGTGAGGCTATGGTGGTTGGTTGGGTAGGGTGGTGCTGGTGGGCTGGGTAGGGCGGGGCTGGTGGGCACGGTAGGCGGGGCTGGTGGGCTGGGTAGGGCGGGGCTGGTGGGCTGGATAGGGTGGGGCTGGTGGGCTGGATAGGGCGGGGCTGGTGGGCTGGGTAGGGTGGGGCTGGTGGGCTGGGTAGGGTGGGGCTGGTGGGCTGGGTAGGGTGAGGCTATGGTGGTTGGTTGGGTAAGGTGGGGCTGGTGGGCTGGGTAGGGCGAAGATATTGGTTGGATATTTAGGGTAAAGTCGTAATTGCGTAATTAAAGCGAACCAGTATGAAAACAGTATATTCTAAATTTTAAAGAGGCATTTTAGAAGTCTAGACATAACACATGCAACCGACAACTATTTTATCTCCCTTTGTTGCTAGGCTACATTAATTCGCCAAGCTAGTTCATTCTATTGGCTATTTGATCTTTGCATAAACTCCTCCCAATGCGCATGTGCAAAAGCCACATAAAACGAGAGACATCCGCTATCATACAGCAGAGAGCGGTACTTTTCAGGTGAACATAGCACCAACACGGTAACAGAACATTAGGTAAGTATTCACAATTGTATTTTTAAGCAGCTTAATTGGACTACTATACAAGTTTTCTTTAAAAATTATGACGCTATAATTGTTGATTCAGAGAATCCGTCTTTTTTTAATTTTTATTATATTTTTAAATTTAAAGTTACGATAAGACTTAAATAAACTTACGATTTCCTAAAAAAATGTTAAGCAAGAAATCAATCCAGTTTGCATTGCTTAGGGATGCAATAAATCTTTTTTATTAATTGTTTAATTTAATTTTTAAATTAGAAACATAAATTAATCATTGTCTGTACGATTCATCACTTTAATTTTGCTCAACATACCCAAATCAGCTTTTCTATACCAAGAATATAAATCTATATATATAATTCCCTTCTGGGAGCCGCTAGAAAACAAGCTGCAAACGCGCCTAGAAAACAAGCAGTAAACGCGCTCCCTACCTCCCCACCCCTACATGGTTTTAGTGAGCTGTGTTCACTCTAAATGTTTACAAGCAGAGCCAACGATTTTAAACGTAGGGGGGGGGGGGAAGGGGGGAAGGAAGGCTGGTTATGGTCCTTAACGAGCTACTTATAGTGTTTGAAAAAAATATTTTCAGTGGCAGCGTTGGTATTGTCGAAGTCACAAATTATGAATTACTGAAAAGTAGAAAAAAACAACAACTAAATAGCGGCGTATGTTATGCCGCGGGCCGGCTCGTACTCTATAACACCAATAAGAAAACTCAAAGACACAAATAGATGATGATGCAACCAATAGCTAAACTAATACACACATAAATGATGATACAACCAATAGCTAAACTAATACACACATAAATGATGATACAACAAGTAGCTAAACTAAGAGACACAATAGATGATGATACAATCAATAGGGGTAATCCATAAATGACGTCACGCTTTTTTACGATTTTTACCTCCCCTCTCCCTACCCCCCCCCCCCCCCCCGTTACACATCGTCACAAAAAACAAGATTCCCCTAAAATGACGTCACACCTCAGCCTACAACCCTCCTCAAAATTGCAGTTGAATTTTTCTTAAAAAATCTTGTCTGAACTCATTTTGATCAATTCCAATAACAATGTATTAAAATTGTTTCCTAAAACGCGAAATAACGGCTAAAACTCATTTTTCTAACATTGCTTTTTTTATAATGCAAAAGTGTGACGTCACACCTTCTGAACACCCCCCCTCATCACACACCGTCACGAAATTACCGACCCCCCTCCCCCTCGAGTGTGACGTCATTTATGGACGACCCCATAGCTAAACTAATAGACACACATAAATGATGCCACTTACAGTAAAAATCATCAATAACCTTGACGGTGTAGCGTGCTAGGTTTGGTGCGCGGACCTTTGACCACAGGTGCTTTGACCATAGGGGTTTGACCATAGGGGGTTTGACCATAGGGGGTTTGACCATAGGTGGTTTGACCATAGGGGGTTTGACCATAGGTGGTTTGACCATAGGGGGTTTGACCACAGGTGTTTTCTCAGCAGAGGGTGTATGATCACAGGTGGTTTGTCACAGGGTGTTTGATCAAGCGCTGTTCAGATATATGGTCAAACAGATGTACTGACATATGGTCAAACAGATGTACAGACATATGGTCAAACAGATGTACAGACATATGGCAAAACAGATGTACTGACATAATGGTCAAACAGATGTACTGACATAATGGTCAAACAGATGTACTGACATAATGGTCAAACAGATGTACTGACATAATGGTCAAACAGATGTACTGACATAATGGTCAAACAGATGTACTGACATAATGGTCAAACAGATGTACTGACATAATGGTCAAACAGATGTACTGACATAATGGTCAAACAGATGTACTGACATAATGGTCAAACAGATGTACTGACATAATGGTCAACAGATTTACTGACATAATGGTCAAACAGATGTACTGACATATGGTCAAACAGATGTACTGACATTTGGTCAAACAGATGTACTGACATATGGTCAAACAGATGTACTGACATGTGGTCAAACAAATGTACTGACATTTGGTCAAACAGATGTACTGACATAATGGTCAAACAGATGTACTGACATATGGTCAAACAGATGTACTGACATAATGGTCAAACAGATGTACTGACATATGGTCAAACAGATGTACTGACATGTGGTCAAACAAATGTACTGACATTTGGTCAAACAGATGTACTGACATAATGGTCAAAAAGATGTACTGACATAATGGTCAAACAGATATACTAACATATGGCCAAACAGATGTACTGACATGTGGTCAAACAGATGTACTGACATAATGGTCAAACAGATGTACTGACATATGGTCAAACAGATGTACTGACATATAGTCAAACAGATGTACAGACATAATTGCGTGCTATAGCACATCTGTCATTTAGTTAGCCATTAAAGTATTACTTTTTTTGACTATACTGTTGGCATGTTTTTTTAAATCATATTTTATCCTTTATATATGCTATGTATTTTCAAGTATATCTACATTATATCGTATTTTTTGTGTTCCATTTATATTTAAATTAAATCTTTGAGGCCTAGCACCAGCCTTTGTGATGAGACTTTTGTTTTAGTACATGCTAATTTTTATTAATGGACTCTCAGGAAACATGTATAAAATCGTATTAAGTGTATTATAAATTTAAATCAAAACTCAGTTCATAATTTCTATTTTAAAATCTATATATTATGTTTAACCCCTCTCTGTGGTCAAACCCCCTATGGTCAAAACACCTATGGTCAAATCACCTAGGACCCTAGTTTTGTGTCAGAGAGCGACATTTGTTGATTTGACTGCAGACATTGTGCTGCCCAGTTTAGGGAGGGCGTGGTCGGGCGGAAGAGCACACTGGCTAGGGCAAAGATTATAGAAGCCAACCCAGAAAGAACAGCAACGTGATCTTTGAATCAACAGAACAAAAATCTTATAACCTGTTGACACGTAATGCTTAATTGCCTTGGAGTACATCCCATCCAATATTAAAAATTAGAACGATGAAGTAGTCCGACCCAGGTTATATTATTTTTATCACAAATATTTTGTATACAGAAATAATGCAATGCTCTAGATCGTACCAGCTTTCGAATGAAATCTTAGATGAGATCAGCTACGTAATGACCTATAAAAGGAAATTTCCGTTTGGACTGAACAATCATTAATTCTCGTCATATTGGTTTTAGCATTTTGATCCAGGGTCCCATATCGTCACGCTTCATCACGCAAATTCAGAGATCTCCATAAATAGTATCACACCCTCCCCCCCCCCTTTCCTTCTTTAAAAGAAACCTTATTAAAAATCGCAATATTTTTCTTGAAAATACATTATTTATATCACGTCATAATCCGCGAATACCCTACCCAGACGGTCACTTGAGTCTGAATCCCAACCCTCCCCCCTTCCCCGTTCTAGGAGTGCTACGTCAAAAACAATTATGATGAAATGTTGCTAAGTATACAGACTGATACATAGGCCTACAGACTGATAAGACATTGGTGTAATGTTTTTAAAATTCTATTTCCCCAGATCATGCGATTCCAACTTGCCAGTGGTGTTGGCGTCTGTCTGGTTTTAGCCTGCGTGGTATTGGTACAGTCGAGATATCATGAGGACCCGGCAGAGACCGATGTAGCCAAACGTGACGACACGGCGTCCTCACCCCCGGCAGCTAAACGTGACGACACGGCGTCCTCCCCTCCGGCTGCAGCTAAACGTGACGACACGGCGTCCTCCCCTCCGGCAGCCAAACGTGACGACACGGCGTCCTCACCCCCGGCAGCTAAACGTGACGACACGGCGTCCTCCCCTCCGGCTGCAGCTAAACGTGACGACACGGCGTCCTCCCCTCCGGCAGCTAAACGTGACGACACGGCGTCCTCACCCCCGGCAGCCAAACGTGACGACACGGCGTCCCCTCCCCCGGCAGCTAAACGTGACGACACGGCGTCCTCCCCTCCGGCAGCCAAACGTGACGACACGGCGTCCTCTCCCCCGGCAGCCAAACGTGACGACACGGCGTCCTCCCCTCCGGCTGCAGCTAAACGTGACGACACGGCGTCCTCCCCTCCGGCAGCCAAACGTGACGACACGGCGTCCTCACCCCCGGCAGCCAAACGTGACGACACGGCGTCCTCCCCTCCGGCAGCCAAACGTGATGACGCGGCGTCCTCCCCTCCGGCAGCCAAACGGGATGACGACGGGATTAAGCTCAGTCAGCTTATCAAAAGGAGTTATTCTGACGAGGCTTCAGATACAGATGCCGATGAAGCTTCCGAAACAGATGCAGAGGATCCCGCAGACACCAATCCCGAGGAACCCGAAGACGCTAATCCCGAGGAACCCGAAGACGCCAATCCCGAGGATCCCGAAGACGCTAATCCCGAGGAACCCACAGACACCAATCCCGATGAACAAACACAAGTTGACCCGGATGAACCTAATAATGTTGACCAGGATCAAGATCAGCCTGCTCCCCCATCAAAACATTCAAAGGGTGAAAAGCCTTCTAAAGACAAGAAGGAAGGCCTGATGGATAAGGTGCTGCAAATAGTGAAAGCAGGCATAGAAAGCGGCATGAAGGAGCTAGGAAAATCCTATGAAAATGTGAAGAAGCTGGTTACTGAAACGATGAAAGGGATCACAGAGCAACTAGTTGGTGGGAAGAAAAAATGATTCAACTACTTCTGTTGGACCTGATGTAGTTATTTATGTTTGAAAAATTAAATTGAAAGAAATTAAATTCTTATATCTGATGCTTTATTTTCCTGAATTAAACTAGGCTAATCGTATAAACGTTACGGGTCGAGTCGGTAAAGCTCATGGTTGCTAATCCGAAAAGTCTCGAGCTCGAACCCAACACTCGGGCAGATGAGGCTTGACAGCAACTATACTGGGACAGACAACTCTCAAATCAAACAACTGAAGATTGTTCTTGGTCGAACAATGGCTTTTGAGGCAAATCCAAAAAGAAAAGCAGGCCGAAAGTAGAGTCAACGACCTCTATGGTGCATAGCCAGTTGACACGTAATACTTAATTGTGTTAGAGGGAATCCCTCTACCACTAGAATTAAGAACGAAGTAGAAAGAAGTATGAACTTTTTTTCACAATAAATGAAGAGTGTACCTTGTTGGTTTATATCGCGGTTAAGGAAAGTAATGCCACTCTTTAGGTGTTGTTAAAAATATTGCCTAACAGTTTTTGTCGAATATTACAAACACAGCGCAATCATTGCCGATAAAAATAATTTGTCTTTCGTACAATCACTAAAGTTTGTATAGAACACATAAACAATACAGTGAGGTTCAGGAATAGTGCATCTCCATCGTTAATATTGATATATCACTAACCCTAATCGCAGTCATAATTCTAACCCTATATATATAATAATACACTACTATTTAAAAAACTCTATAGAAAGGAGGTGGGCTTAGTATGGAGAGGGTTATGGAAGTGGGCTGGGTAGGGTAAGGTTATGGAGGTGGGCTGGGTAGGGTAAGGTTATAGAGGTGGGCTGGGTAGGGTAAGGTTATGGAGGTGGGCTAGGTAGGGTAAGGTTATGGAGGTGGGCTGGGTAGGGTAAGGTTATGGAGGTGGGCTGGGTAGGGTTAGGATATAGTGGGCTGGGTAGGGTAAGGTTATGGAGATGGGCTGGGTAGGACGAGTTTATGGAGGTGGGCTGGGTAGGGTTAGGATATAGTGGGCTGGGTAGGGTAAGGTTATGGAGGTGGGCTGGGTAGGGTTAGGTTATGGAGGTGGGCTGGGTAGGGTAAGGTTATGGAGGTGGGCTGGGTAGGGTTAGGTTATAGTGGGCTGGGTAGGGTAAGGTTATGGAGGTGGGCTGGGTAGGGTAAGGTTATGGAGGTGGGCTGGGTAGGGTTAGGATATAGTGGGCTGGGTAGGGTAAGGTTATGGAGGTGGGCTGGGTAGGGTAATGTTATGGAGGTGGGCTGGGTAGGGTTAGGATATAGTGGGCTGGGTAGGACGAGTTTATGGAGGTGGGCTGGGTAGGGTAAGGTTATGGAGGTGGGCTGGGTAGGGTTAGGTTATAGTGGGCTGGGTAGGGTAAGGTTATGGAGGTGGGCTGGGTAGGGTAAGGTTATGGAGGTGGGCTGGGTAGGGTTAGGATATAGTGGGCTGGGTAGGGTAAGGTTATGGAGGTGGGCTGGGTAGGGTAAGGTTATGGAGGTGGGCTGGGTAGGGTTAGGTTATAGTGGGCTGGGTAGGGTAAGGTTATGGAGGTGGGCTGGGTAGGGTTAGGTTATAGTGGGCTGGGTAGGGTAAGGTTATGGAGGTGGGCTGGGTAGGGTTAGGATATAGTGGTAGGGTAGGGTTAGGATATAGTGGGCTGGGATGGGTAAGGTTATGGAGGTGGGCTGGGTAGGACGAGTTTATGGAGGTGGGCTGGGTAGGGTTAGGTTATAGTGGGCTGGGTAGGTTTTGTTTATATCTTTGTTTCTTGGGGGCTGGGGTGATACCACGAAGTGCCGCACCTGTAGACACGACGAAATAGCGACGCCACTGACTATAGACACAGACGTTTACAAGGAAGCCACGTACAAACCTTGACAGACGGCCATATTGTTGAGTCTATTATTAGTAGAGGATACTCTGCGTCCAAAGAGTAGTTAATCTTCTAGCGAAATAGACGGGGGGGGGGGTTGTGCACGTACTTGTGTGTGTGAGCGGGTGTGAGTGCGTGTGTGAGCGTGTTTGTGATTGTTCGTGTTTGTGAGTGTGTGTGTGTGTGAGCGTGTTTGTGTTTGTGAGTGTTTGTGAGTGTTTGTGAGTGTTTGTGTGTGAGAGCGTGTTTGCGTTTTTCGTGTTTGTGAGTGTGTGTGTGAGCGTGTTTGTATTTGTTCGTGTTTGTGAGTGTGTGTGTATGTGAGCGGGTGTGTGCGTTTGATCGTGTTTGTGAGTGTGTGTGTGTGTGTGTGTGAGCGTGTTTGCGTTTGTTCGTGTTTGAGAGTGTGAAACATGGAATACGACCAAGATTCTAACTTTTCAATGAACAGTGTTTGTTGAGTGAATCTTTCGTCCAAGTAATGTTTTCCATTCGAACCTGCTTAAAGCAATTGAAGTAGAGTCCCCTGTTTCTGGAATCTAGGAATATATCGGGTTAGCGTCGTCAGTAGTTTGATTAAAGGCTTTAATCTCCCATAAGGAAAGTAAGGCACTCTTCAAAAACTGGTGGACTCTGGGATGTATTATTGACTTAAATCCGGGAAACGAACTCTTGACTTCTGTTTCAGCATTCATACGCCCTACCATCTGACCACCCGTCCAACGCACCTTGTTTTGATTTCATTAAAAACATTTTAAAAAGTACAAGAATGAAATTCAAGACATAATTGATCCCTGTATGTCATTCTAATTTAAAGTAAAGAATCCTGTTTAAACCTAGAGATCAATAGGGCAGATGAAGTAGAGTCGATATGTTTCTTGACCTCGGTAGACGATGGGTAGGTGTGGTCAGTCTTTGGGGTCATAAACTTGTTTTTTAAACTTATACATACATCCAGCACAAGGTACAATATAGTGCTAATAGAACATGATAAAAACAACAACCGGGAAATTAAGACGCTAATAAATTTAAGACGTGAACATTAAAAAGTTTTAAGATATTTATTCATCCAAGAGTTAGTATCTTGATCACGTTGGTGTGGTCACGTCAACGTGAATGGATCAGCCTCTAGGAAGGCGTTAAATGATCGACTACTGTATTTGCCACGGACTTGGCAGTTTTGACAATTTCATTTTTAACATTGTTATATCCAGTCTTTAAAATGTTTTTTACATTACCCCAAAGACCTGGTGCCTTTGTTGTAGAGCTGGGGCTTGTCGCGTCTCCTCTTACTTCTGTTGGGTTCGCAACTTCTTCGTGTTCGACAGCTGGCTCCGGGTCCTCCCTCCTTGCGATTGCTTCATCGTTGACGTCGTTCCTTGTTTCATACGTCACTTTGTCCATCCCCGCCCGAGCACTCCCATCGTCCCTTAATACCAAACCAGCGGCGTCATCTTCTACAGGAGGCATTGACTCAACAAGTACCAAACAGACTACAACCAGGCAGACGACACTAAGTTGAAATCCCATGACGTCTGCTTATAAAGAGAATTTTTTAAAATTATGTATTACATCAATTTAGGTTACTTGGTATATATTTTATAAATGTGAACGCTTTTAATTCGTAAAGAGAATTTAAAAACAAATTATTTATTACATCAATTTAGGTTACTTGGTATATATTTTATAAATGTGAACGCATTTAATTCGTAAAGATCTTTTTTTTAAAATTATGTATTACATCATTTTAGGTTACTTTGTATATATTTTATAAATGTGAACGCATTTAATTCGTAAAGAGATTTTTTTAAAATTATGTATCACATCAATTTAGGTTACTTGGTATATATTTTATAAATGTGAACGCTTTTAATTCGTAAAGAGAATTTAAAAACAAATTATTTATTACATCAATTTAGGTTACTTGGTATATATTTTATAAATGTGAACGCATTTAATTCGTAAAGATCTTTTTTTTTAAATTATGTATTACATCATTTTAGGTTATTTTGTATATATTTTATAAATGTGAACGCATTTAATTCGTAAAGAGATTTTTTTTAAATTATGTATCACATCAATTTAGGTTACTTGGTATATATTTTATAAATGTGAACGCTTTTAATTCGTAAAGAGAATTTAAAAACAAATTATTTATTACATCAATTTAGGTTACTTGGTATATATTTTATAAATGTGAACGCATTTAATTCCTAAAGATCTTTTTTTTTTAAATTATGTATTACATCATTTTAGGTTATTTTGTATATATTTTATAAATGTGAACGCATTTAATTCGTAAAGAGATTTTTTAAAAATTATGTATCACATCAATTTAGGTTACTTGGTATATATTTTATAAATGTGAACGCATTTAATTCGTAAAGATCTTTTTTTAAAATTATGTATTACATCATTTTAGGTTACTTTGTATATATTTTATAAATGTGAACGCATTTAATTCGTAAAGAGATTTTTTTAAAATTATGTATCACATCAATTTAGGTTACTTGGTATATATTTTATAAATGTGAACGCTTTTAATTCGTAAAGAGAATTTAAAAACAAATTATTTATTACATCAATTTAGGTTACTTGGTATATATTTTATAAATGTGAACGCATTTAATTCGTAAAGATCTTTTTTTTTAAATTATGTATTACATCATTTTAGGTTATTTTGTATATATTTTATAAATGTGAACGCATTTAATTCGTAAAGAGATTTTTTAAAAATTATGTATCACATCAATTTAGGTTACTTGGTATATATTTTATAAATGTGAACGCTTTTAATTCGTAAAGAGAATTTAAAAACAAATTATTTATTACATCAATTTAGGTTACTTGGTATATATTTTATAAATGTGAACGCATTTAATTCGTAAAGATCTTTTTTTAAAATTATGTATTACATCATTTTAGGTTACTTTGTATTTATTTTATAAATGTGAACGCATTTAATTCAAAATTTAAAAATGTAATGAAAATATCGATAAAAAAATTGGAGGAGAAAACAAAATTTTGGTACGCTGTACAATATGAAATCGTGTGTATTCAGCGTGCTGTCTGTACATATAAGCGACTTAATATGGGACTGTTAACAATATTAGCAAACACAATTTGTGTGGCATCCACAATATGTTACGATGGGCTACAATAATCTTTCACTAAATGGAATAAGGCTTGTTCTCCGGTGTCACGGTAGAGTGCACTTTGGCACCCCGGGATCCCATGTAAGCATTATTGTGCCTATATTTGTTTTAAAGCGCACTCTACAATAGGGACACGGTGGCACACGACATTCAATGATTAAGCTTTACCAGGGCGGTACCCGTGGCCCCTGAGGTAGAGTAACTTGTGGTTCCCCAGAATGCCCCGCGACGCCCTTGACACCAGGTTGGTTGCCGAGATGTTCTACTTTATTAATACGGAGCGGGGAGCTTTCATACAAGAAATACCGCGCCTGTTTACATTTAAAATAACTCGGTTTTAGAAAACAAGATCACGCGTCTAAACACAACGTTTGGTACCCTAGTAATGCAATTCTCTGAACATATTACGTAAGCCTTTTTTCTGAGACCGCTGCAACGCGCATGACACTAACGCTACTATCTAATTAATTAAAGCGGAAGTGAGCCCCATAAACGTTATATTTTTATTTAAGAGTCAGGGTTGAGATTGCACTATAGAAATGGTAGGTATTCGATATAAATTTATCGAATTCTGAAAGTGTTTAAGACATCGGAAAAGTAGTAAAGTTTCCCTTTCGGTTACTGCAAATCTCAGAGTCTCCTTATGCAATCTAAAACTTTTTTAAAGTATAGATTTTTATATTATATTTAGTAAAATTTTGTGTACCTCACTAAAAAGGTATAATTTTTCTTCCCCCAGTGAATAGAGTAAGTTAGGCCGCTTACTTCTTTCGTTCACCAGAAATCGCGTTGAGAAACCTATGTGTACGATCTCTCACGAATATGTGAAATTTCGTCCACGTCACTGCAACACACTCTAATTTTCGTGTTCATACACACACATACACACAGACAGCCAGACAAAGATGCTTTTTTGGGTGTTTTTTCCCCGACTTAGTATGGTGTAAAACGTTACCTAACTCACGATTGAAATATTACAACACCCCCCCCCCTCCCCCGTACTCTTTTTACGATCAAGTAAAAAAAAAGTTACTAAGAATTGTAAGCAATTTGTAAGCATATCAAAAAATAACTTTAAACAGTTCTCGCATTTAAACGAAACGAAAACAACATTTACATTTCTGATTATACTTTGGTCTAACTACTTACAAATAGCTTGAAACATACATACCTAATCCTAGGTTACTTGTTGGCGTTTTAGAAAGCTGCAACCTTGCTGCGTTTTGGTGTTGTTTAAAAATAAACAACAGTTGCATCCCTTTTTATTCAAATGAATCAATCACGCAAATAAACGAGATATTAGAATTGGCGAACTAGGTTTGATCAGGTATAGGGCGTCGCCGACTAGGAAGGTATCCTATAGGTTTGGGCGATGGGAGAATCCTAATTTGGTGATGTTGTGTTCTGCATAAAGCTAACACTTCAGCGTTTCTTCATTCTGGTGTCTGTTTTACCACTGGTCTTATTTTATTCTCTATGGTTGTAATGCTGAAGGGGGGTAAACTTCAACGAAATAAATTCTCACGTGTCAATAAGTTATGTGCTTTTCTTTTAAATTTTCTTCCAAATGCATTTTCCGCAAATTATCATCTGCAATGCAGCAGGATTTTTAATTTTTATTTTGGAGTTTTCTGTCCTAGATAGGTTGGTGTCCCCAGCTGACTAGCTTCATATTAGCACAAAGGTTAAAGCAACATTTAATGCTTCAGCAATGGCAAAAAGGGGCACAACTTTATTTCTATGAGTTTAATTCAAGTTTAAAGTAAAATACAGTTAAATCAATACATATAGAAGGGGTCGGCGAGGTCGAGTCGGTAAAGCTCATGGTTGCTAAACCGAAAAGTCTCGAGTGCAAACCATCGGGCAGATGAGGCTCGTTAGCTGTGGACAGCCACTCTTCTGGGAGAGACAACTCCAAAATTAAACAACTGCTGCCTTGTAGTTTGTTCTTGGTTGGACAAAGGCTATGGAAGCAAATCCAAAAAGAAAAGCAGGTTGAAATCTGAGTCAATGGCCTCAATGGCGCATAACCAGTTGACACGTAACGCTTAATTGTGTTGGAGGCGTGGTCGAGTCGGCAAAAAGCTCATGGTTGATAAATTCGAACAAAGTCTCGAGTTCAAACCCACTGGTCGATAAATCTCGATCCCCTTCAGCACTAATAATTAAGAACGAAGAAGAAGAAGAAGAATACATATAGAAATTAAAAACATACGTATAAATTGAGGGGTTGTCTATTAACTCCATGTTTATGTTTATTTATTTGTAAACGTTTGGCTTTGTATAAATTGAAATTTAAAATTCATAATTTTTTGAAGGTTCAAAGACTAAACAGAAAGTATGTCCACATTTAGTTTATGAATCCATCGGGAGTTGCTGAATTATTGTATAATTAGTACACGATTGAATGATGTCTTGACCTTGTTGTTTGTAAGATTTTTACTACTGTCAATATGAAAAATAAAAACATAAAAAAAAAAAATAAACATCGCAATAATTTTAAAATAATGTATTTTACACTATCTGATGATCGAAAATGAAACAACATTCATCCTACCATTAGCTTAAGAGCCTAAATACAAGATCAACACGAGATCAATATAAGATCAACACGAGATCAACACAAGATCAACACGAGATTAACACGAGATCAACACGAGATCAACACGAGATCAATATAAGATCAACAAGAGATCAACACGAGATCAACACAAGATCAACACGAGATCAAAACGAGATCAACACGAGATCAACACGAGATCAAAGCGAGATCAACACGAGATCAACACGAGATCAACACGAGATCAACGCCAGATCAACACGAGATCAACACGAGATCAGCATGAGATCAACACGAGATCAACACGAGATCAACACGAGATCAAAGCGAGATCAACGCCAGATCAACACGAGATCAACACGAGATCAGCATGAGATCAACACGAGATCAACACGAGATCAACACGAGATCAAAGCGAGATCAACACGAGATCAAAACGGAAATAAGAGATCAACACGAGATCAACACGAGATCAACACGAGATCAAAACGGAAATAAGAGATCAACACGAGATCAACACGAGATCAACACGAAATCAACACGAGATCAACACGAGATCAACACGAGATCAACACGAGATCAACACGAAATCAACACGAGATCAACACGAGATCAACACGAGATCAACACGAGATCAACACGAGATAAACGCGAGATCAACACGGGATCAACACGAGATCAACATGAGATCAACGCGAGATCAACACGGGATCAACACGAGATCAACATGAGATCAACACGAGATCAACACGAGATCAACACGAGATCAACACGAGATCAACACGAGATCAACGCGAGATCAAAACGGAAATAAGAGATCAACACGAGATCAACACGAGATCAACACGAGATCAACACGAGATCAACACGAGATCAAAGCGAGATCAACACGAGATCAACACGAGATCAACACGAGATCAACACGAGATCAACACGAGATCAACGCGAGATCAAAACGGAAATAAGAGATCAACACGAGATCAACACGAGATCTACACGAGTTCAATACGAGATCAACACGAGATCAACACGAGATCAACATGAGATCAACACGGAAATAAGAGATCAACACGAGATCAACACGAGATCAACATGAGATCAACACGAGATCAACACGAGATCAACACGAGATCAACACGAGATCAACACGAGATCAACATTAGATCAACACGAGATCAACACGAGATCAACACGAGATCAACACCAGATCAACACGAGATCAACACGGGATCAACACGGGATCAACACGAGATCAACACGGGATCAACACGAGATCAACACGAGATCAACACGAGATCAACACGAGATCAACACGAGATCAACACGAGATCAACACGAGATCAACACGAGATCAACACGAGATCAACACGAGATCAACATGAGATCAACACGAGATCAACACGAGATCAACACGAGATCAACACGAGATCAACACGAGATCAACACGAGATCAACACGATATCAACACGAGATCAACACGAGATCAACACGAGATCAACACGAGATCAACACGAGATCAACACGAGATCAACACGAGATCAACACGAGATCAACACGAGATCAACACGAGATCAACACGAGATCAACGCGAGATCAAAACGGAAATAAGAGATCAACACGAGATCAACACGAGATCAACACGAGATCAACACGAGATCAACACGAGATCAACACGAGATCAACGCGAGATCAAAACCGAAATAAGAGATCAACACGAGATCAACACGAGATCAACACGAGATCAACACGAGATCAACGCGAGATCAAAACGGAAATAAGAGATCAACACGAGATCAACACGAGATCTACACGAGTTCAATACGAGATCAACACGAGATCAACACGAGATCAACATGAGATCAACACGGAAATAAGAGATCAACACAAGATCAACACGAGATCAACATGAGATCAACACGAGATCAACACGAGATCAACACGAGATCAACACGAGATCAAAGCGAGATCAACACGAGATCAACGCGAGATCAAAACGGAAATAAGAGATCAACGCGAGATCAACACGAGATCAACACGAGATCAACACGAGATCAACATGAGATCAACACGAGATCAACACGAGATCAACACGAGATCAACACGAGATCAACATTAGATCAACACGAGATCAACACGAGATCAACACGAGATCAACACCAGATCAACACGAGATCAACACGGGATCAACACGGGATCAACACGAGATCAACACGGGATCAACACGAGATCAACACGAGATCAACACGAGATCAACACGAGATCAACACGAGATCAACACGAGATCAACACGAGATCAACATGAGATCAACACGAGATCAACACGGGATCAACACGGGATCAACACGAGATCAACACGGGATCAACACGAGATCAACACGAGATCAACACGAGATCAACACGAGATCAACACGAGATCAACACGAGATCAACACGAGATCAACACGAGATCAACACGAGATCAACACGAGATCAACACGAGATCAACACGAGATCAACACGAGATTAACACGAGATCAACACGAGATCAACCTAAGATCAAAGGTCGACATGGTCGGGTCGCTAGAGCTCATGGTCGAACCCCGGGTAGATGAGGCTTGATGGCTGACACAGCTACCCATGTAGGAGAGAGATCCGTAACCGACTATACTGCCACGGTATTAGTTATTAAATTTTTAAAAATTTCATGCTTTTCGATAGAGATTGCATTTATAAAATAAAATGGCTCCGCTGCTTCTTCTTTTCTTGCTAAATCAAGAATTAACATTGTACTCAGTAATGTTATTATCATGTAGAGTTTGCGGAATGGTGTCTGTTCTTGAGACTAGAACTTGACAAAGTCAGCTTCACTCCATCTAGGGCCTAGGACCTCAGCCATAATTTTCCTACTGAAATTTGACAAAGTCTATTTTACTCCATGTTGAGATGAGGATCTCAACCTTAATTTTCCTACTGAAATTTGACAAAGTCTTTTTTACTTTATGTTGAGATGAGGAACTCAACCTTAATTTTCCTACTGAAACTTGACAAAGTCTATTTTACTCCATGTTGAGATGAGGAACTCAACCTTAATTTTCCTACTGAAATTTGACAAAGTCTATTTTACTCCATGTTGAGATGAGGATCTCAACCTTAATTTTCCTACTGAAATTTGACAAAGTCTATTTTACTCCATGTTGAGATGAGGAACTCAACCTTAATTTTCTTACTCGAAATTTGACAAAGTCTATTTTACTCTATGAGGGAGTCGGCGTGGTCGAGGCGGTAAAGCCCATGGTTGCTAAACCGAAAAGTCTCGAGTTCGGACCCTCGGGCAGACGAGGCCCGTTAGTTGGGGACAGTCACTCTTCTAGGAGAGACAACTCCAAAATTAAACGACTGCTGCCTTGTAGTTTGTTCTTGGTTGGACAAAGGCTATGGAAGCAAATCCAAAAAGAAAAGCAGGCTGAAATCGGAGTCAATGGCCACAATGGCGCATAACCAGTTGACACGTAAACCTTATTTGTGATGGAAGCATGGTCGAGTCGGCAAAACTCATGGTTGATAAATTTGAAAAAAGTCTCGAGTTCAAACCCTCTGGGAGATAAGGCTCGATCCCTCCCAACACTAAAAATTAAGAACGAAGAAGAAAAAGAAGACTCTATGTTGAGATGAGGACTTCAACTAAAATCCTACTTGGCATCGAACCGCTGTCTTCATAATGTTCCAATCCTTAAAAAGCGAATATTTTAATCTACTAATATTCATCCAGGGGACTGCGTGGCCTAGCAGTAGCGAGCTAGACTGCCACCCTGGTTCAAATCAATAGAACGTCGCAGAGTCCGCTGATTTCTGATGTTTCCCTAACTTACGTTAGGGAAACAAAGGCGACTGGGCAAAGCGCTGACAACACTATCCCTTCATATGCCGAGGTCAATTAATCAGATGAACTCTACTTCATCCACCCCATGTGTATTGGGCATGAACGGGATTAAGAAGAATATTCATCGAAAGTATATTTAAGCGATGGATAAAAAATTCGAAAGTCTCTCCTCTAATGCATAAAAGTGTTACATTCTCCTGTGTTTCTTTCATATATTTTTTATCCTGGGTTTCTGAAAAGTTTGGTTTTAGCGCTTGAAACTTATAAACGCGGGGAAAACAATGGTAAAAGTATATATTGTCTTCTATATAAATGTAATACATTTTTATTTTTCGTCAGGGAAGGGGTATTTACTCGTACCTAGGTTCAGGGGCGTAGCGAGGTCGGGTGTCACCCGGTGCGGCAATTAATGGTGTCACCCCCCCCCCCCCCCCAGAGGCGTAGCGATCCTTCCCGGGGACAAACTTTCAAATACATTTTCGATTTGCACCCCTCCCCTCAAGTTTTCGATTTGCCCCCCACCCGCTCAAGGTTTTCTCTATATATTTTGCTATTTTTTGCCTTGGTGTCACCCCCCTAAATGGTGTCACCCGGTCCGCACCCGCACCCCCCCACCCTCGCTACGCCTCTGCCTAGGTTCTAGCAATTTTTGTATGTCGCAGACCTAAAACTCAGAAAATCGGAAGTGTATGTGTGTGCGTGAGGGGGGTGGGTGTGTGGGGAGTGATTATAGTTAGCTTAGGCACTGAATGCTGAGATAATCTGACAAAACGTGAAACCCAATTCTGGTGACGTGTCCGCATTTCGGACATCGCATCATGGACAAACAGAAACGCAGGTTCGGAACATTTATAGGTAGAGGTTGTCATCTTTAAGAATGTAACCAGAATGATCTATTTGAAGACGAATTTGGTAAATCGAAGATTTATTTGTTGCAAATGTACACATTTTATGTGAACTTACAAAAACTTGGTAAGAAAAGGACACACATATTCGTAGATAAAATTAGACGCACATATTCGTAGATAAAAATTAGACGCACTTATTCGTCCAACAAGAAACGACACATATATTCGCTGAGCAACCGAAGAAACTGATAGATTAGTTGAACAAGGAGGTCGGAGTGGTCGGGTCGGTTGATCATGGTTGCTGAACCGAAAGGTCTCGAGTTCGAACCTCGGGCAGATGAGGCTCCATTACTGGGTACAGCCGCTCGTCTAGGAGAGACAACTCCAAAATCACACCACTTTTAAAATCGGAGTGAACGGTTTATATGACGTATAACAAGTGACACGTACTACATAATTGTGTTAAAGGGAGTAGCTTCCAATGGTAGAATTAAGAAAGAAGAAGACGAGGTGGAAAGAAAAAAAAAAGAGGCGTAGCGATGGGGGGGGGGGGGGCGGGCGGGGGTGCGGATCGCACTGGGTCACCCCATTTTGGGGGTGACACCAAGGCAAAAAATAGCAAAATATATAGAGAAAAATGATAATTCCACTATATAAGTGATTAATTCGAGTGTTAAATAGTCTTTTAAGAGGTGCAAATCGAAAATTTGTGGGGGGGGGGGAGAGGGTGCTAATCGAAAGTTTTAGGGGGGCGGGGGGAGCGTGAAAATCGAAAGTTTGAGGGGGGGGGTGCAAATCGAAAGTTTTGACGGGGGTGGGGGTGCAAATCGAAAGTTTTGACGGGGGTGGGGGTGCAAATAGAAAGTTTTGACGGGAATGTAAATGGAAAGTTTGTCCCCAGAAAGGGTCGCTACGCCTCTGACACCATTAAGTGCGCACCGGGTGACACCCGACCTCGCTACGCCACTGCCTACATGAGATGAACAGATGAGTCTCTCTGCTTCCAGTGGCTGCCCGTCTTTACCTACATCTTCCAAGGAACTTGACCAGAGGTTTATATTGTCTTTAAAACAAGGTATAAAGTCACGTTATATACGAAATGCTATTTCATATAAGTTCCTACTTCAAATGAGGTCCTGTTTTTAAAAAAGTCCTCTTTCATCGAAGTCCTCACTGACGATGGTGGTCCCCGGTAAAAACAGAATGTTATGGTCGGCGTGGTCGAATCGGCAAAGCTCATGGTTGTTAAATTTTTAAAAAGTCGCAAGTTCGAACCCTCTGGCAGATAAGGCTAAAATTAAGAACGAAGAAGAAGAAGAAAGAAGAAGTTCTCGGGGTGATTAAATTTTAAACAACTCTCGGGGTTGTTCGCTGCGAAAAAATTTTCATCGGACAAGACATGAGAAATTTTCGTTGTCAGATATCTTATATTCATACTTAGTAAACTCTGTATACTCTGTAAACTCTTTATTCGTTAAGGTGCTACGTGTCTCGATTCTACAAAATTAAACTTAAAATGTGTATTACCTGAAATTAATTGCAAGCTGTAGGATGTTGCTATTCCTATTTTTAATTAATATTTCTGCTCTAAGCTCTCTGTACGAGTAACAATTTGTTTTAGAACACAAGATAGATTTTCAAACTAGGATCAACCCAAGACCCAAGCTTAGCCCATCCCAGATGAATGTGTTTATTTATTAATATTATATATGCTGTCAAAACAAGTTATGTATTAGATAAATCGCGAGGATTTGGCTCAACAACACAATTAAAATTGTTGTGTGGTGAAATCATTCGCGACTGACACGTTACTCAAACTGAGCATTCGTTACGTTAATGTTTCTGTTCGACAAGTACTGTAGTACTAGTACACAGACAGATTAACTGCAAAATCAACAGTTCTAGTACACGATTGTAAAACCAACCGTATTAGTACACATCCACACTGTAAAACCAACAATAGTAGTACACACTCACACTGTAAAACCAACAGTACTAGTACACAGCCACACTGTAAAACCAACAGTACTAGTACACAGCCGCAATGTAAAACCAACAGTGCTAGTACACAGGCACACTGTAAAACCAACAGTACTAGTACACAGCCACACTGTAAAACCAACAGTACTAGTACACAGCCACACTGTAAAACCAACAGTACTAGTACACAGCCACACTGTAAAACCAACAGTACTAGTACACACTCACACTGTAAAGCAACAGTACTAGTACACAGCCACACTGTAAAACCAATAGTACTAGCACACTGCCACACTGTAAAACCAACAGTACTAGTACACAGCCACACTGTAAAACCAACAGTACTAGTACACAGCCACACTGTAAAGCAACAGTACTAGTACACAGCCACACTGTAAAACCAATAGTACTAGCACACTGCCACACTGTAAAACCAACAGTACTAGTACACAGCCACACTGTAAAACCAACAGTACCAGCACACAGCAAGATTGTAAAACTAATAGTACTAGTACATAGTCAGATTGTAAAACCAACAGTACTAGTACACAGCCAGACTATAAAACCAACAGTACTAGTACACACTCACACTGTAAAACCAACAGTACTAGTACACAGCCACACTGTAAAACCAACAGTACTAGTACACACTCACACTGTAAAACCAACAGTACTAGTACACAGCCACACTGTAAAACCAACAGTACTAGTACACAGCCACACTGTAAAACCAACAGTACTAGTACACACTCACACTGTAAAATCAACAGCACTAGTACACAGCCACACTGTAAAACCAACAGTACTAGTACATAGTCAGATTGTAAAACCAACAGTACTAGTACACACTCACACTGTAAAACCAACAGTACTAGTACACACTCACACTGTAAAATCAACAGTACTAGTACACAGCCACACTGTAAAACCAACAGTACTAGTACACAGCCACACTGTAAAACCAACAGTGCTAGTACACAGGCACACTGTAAAACCAACAGTACTAGTACACAGCCACACTGTAAAACCAACAGTACTTGTACACACTCACACTGTAAAATCAACAGTACTAGTACACAGCCACACTGTAAAACCAACAGTACTAGTACACAGCCACACTGTAAAACCAACAGTGCTAGTACACAGGCACACTGTAAAACCAACAGTACTAGTACACAGCCACACTGTAAAACCAACAGTACTAGTACACAGCCACACTGTAAAACCAACAGTACTAGTACACAGCCACACTGTAAAACTAACAGTACTAGTACACACTCACACTGTAAAGCAACAGTACTAGTACACAGCCACACTGTAAAACCAACAGTACTAGTACACAGCCACACTGTAAAACCAACAGTACCAGCACACAGCAAGATTGTAAAACTAATAGTACTAGTACATAGTCAGATTGTAAAACCAACAGTACTAGTACACAGCCAGACTATAAAACCAACAGTACTAGTACACACTCACACTGTAAAACCAACAGTACTAGTACACAGCCACACTGTAAAACCAACAGTACTAGTACACACTCACACTGTAAAACCAACAGTACTAGTACACAGCCACACTGTAAAACCAACAGTACTAGTACACAGCCACACTGTAAAACCAACAGTACTAGTACACACTCACACTGTAAAATCAACAGCACTAGTACACAGCCACACTGTAAAACCAACAGTACTAGTACATAGTCAGATTGTAAAACCAACAGTACTAGTACACACTCACACTGTAAAACCAACAGTACTAGTACACACTCACACTGTAAAATCAACAGTACTAGTACACAGCCACACTGTAAAACCAACAGTACTAGTACACAGCCACACTGTAAAACCAACAGTACTAGTACACAGCCACACTGTAAAACCAACAATAGTAGTACACACTCACACTGTAAAACCAACAGTACTAGTACACAGCCACACTGTAAAACCAACAGTACTAGTACACAGCCGCAATGTAAAACCAACAGTACTAGTACACACACTGTAAAACCAAGAGTACTAGTACACAGCCACACTGTAAAACCAACAGTACTAGTACACAGTCACACTGTTTAACCAATATTACTAGTACACAGTCACACTGTAAAACCAACAGTACTAGTACACAGCCACACTGTAAAACCAACAGTACTAGTACACACACTGTAAAACCAACAGTACTAGTACACAGGCACACTGTAAAACCAACAGTACTAGTACACAGCCACACTGTAAAACCAACAGTACTAGTACTCTAGTACACAGGCACACTATTAAAACCAACAGCAGTTTTAACCTTAAATTCAAATCACCTTGACTACCACCTTACTTTACTGACTTGAGAGCGTCTAAGAAGTTAACAGTTGAAACCATACCTCTCAACCGGACTCTGCTTTGGGCGGCTGTCTTAAGTCTAGTTTTGCTTTGCCCGGCATACTTTTCTTTTCCCCTGGGGATTCAAGTCTAACGCGTGCCTCACGATGTTATCCGTTTTCAGAGCATATCCCCCCGAACCATCCCCATTTGCGGACTTTCATTTCCCTGTCTATTGACTGTTATTTTGTTTTTAGCCACAGATCTTTATTTAGCATTTTGTCGGGACAGCTTACCTTAAGGAAGTGTTGTAGAAAGATGTTCAAACAGTATCTACTATTTAAAGCAATGTATAATGGTCAGAATTCTATTAGCCGGACAATGCCACGTAGACGACCAGAGGAATGTTGGGAGGGAATATGAGTTGAGTGTCTCTGACTGTCTAAGGCCTAGGCTTAACATTGAGATGGGCGAGAGACAACTTTAAGCCTTCAATATTACAACTATGGTTACACGCGAGTCGTAACTAAATTCTGGTCAGAAATATCTTTTTGTGTTCGAGGAATGTTGATTACATTTTCAAGCTTGATGCACAAAATATATTAATCCGGTTGTAGAATTAATTAACTAATCAACGCAAGATGGATAATACGTGCGGGTTTAATTGCGATTTGGTTGTCACCTACGTGCATGCACAGAGATTGTCAACGCATGTTTTAGAGATTAATTTGCTGTGGAGGTAGGCTACGACGTGGCAAGGAATAGAAATAAGAGGTGGAGTAGTGGGGTGGATAAGGTGGATGTGGATAATGTCGACGTGGATACTGACAATCTTTTCTCATTTGTACGTAAGACAAGGGAGCAGATGAAGTAGAGTTCATCCATTTCAATGAACTAGGGATACAGGGGGGGGGGGTCAACCTTTGTTTCCCTAATGTGAGACATGTAAACATCAGAGCTGGGTGGACTCAGGGATGTCGAGCAGACTCATCCGGATTTGAAATCAAGAAATTCGGGTTAAAGTTGTGCTCTCTACCATCCGGCCATCTCTCTAAAGACACTAAATTAATAATTGGTCCCTAGGGTCAGGTCATAACTTGCCATCAATAGATTGCCCCTCAGGAATTGCCACAAATACGTGCTGAAAATTAAATATCATGAAATAGTTTTACTTTTCTAACGCGAGTAATCCAATTTTAATGCTTTAATCAAGATCATATATTTCTTTTCATGGTTTTCTTTCGGGAACTCTTGCGACACTACCGATTCCAAGCTGTTCAGGCAATCTCTAGTTCATTGGGTCCATTAGTTAGATGGAGGGGGGGGGGGGGTGATACATGGGCCACATTTGGCTCTACTCCAGTTAGGGCCCAGGCTTTGTGTTTGAATTTCCAATGCGCACCTCCCAATGGTCTATTAGACCATGGAGACATATTATATATTTCCTCAAAAATATAGAAGTGATATTAAATTTAGTTACGAAATATATTTTAGGACTTATTGTGTTTTAAAAGTATATGAAGTTGCGCTGTAGTAATTTGATATTTGAACATTCTAGTGTTTGCCTTAGGTCAAAAAAATTTCAACATTCCAGTGTTTGCATTAGGTACACAAAATTTCAACATTCTAGTATTGGCCTTAGGTACACAAACTTTCAACATTCCAGTGTTTCACTCGGTACAGAAAATTTCAACATTCTAGTGTTTGCCTTAGGTACACAAAATTTCAACACTCTAGAGTTTGCTTTAGACACACAAAATCACCATACTTTTCATCAAATTTTTAAAGTCCGCCTATCTTTCGAGCACCATTTTTTCGCCCAATTCATAATTGCCCAGTTGTTGTCGCCCAGTTGGCTGTCGCCAGGTTGACGCCTCTTGCAACGTCAACACCAGCACTACGCATGCGCAAAAGTGTGCATATAAAGGAAAGCAGCGGCCAACGAATAGCGTGATCACACACTTGTAGAAGTAAAGATCTAAAGCACTTTCAAGTTACTGAGCATTCGGTATGTGTTTTTCTATCTACTAACCCTTCCTTTTTAGTCTTATAGTTTAATTTTCTGTAATTTATCCTTTACACATTTAAAAGCTGGGTTTTTTTATATATAAGATTTATTAATTTTTTTTAGAAATAGCTTTCAGTTTGTGTTAATTTAAAAACTGAAACATCCTCCTCAATTAGTATGCTTTAAAACAATTAGTATTAAGATCATTATTTTCAAGGGCTCGTATTTAATTAGAAGGAGAAAAAATTTCGCATGATAATCTGTATAGAGCTAGAGACTTTCGGAATGTCGTCCTTGTGTACCAACTTGGATCAGGAGATTCAAAGACTTTATCCGCAAACACCATCTAGTGCAGAGCGTTAGCCCGAAAGACAATGGCCCGAATGTCTTAGCCCAAAAAACAACTGCTCAAATGCCGTTAGTCCCTAGGAGTCAATTTGTGTGGGTGTTCTGTGGTACACCAGTTGTGGTGTGGGAGTTGTGTGGTATACCAATTGTGTGGGAGTTGTGTGATAGACCAGTTGTGTGGTACACCAGTTGTGTGGGAGTTGTGTGGTACACCAATTGTGTGGGAGTTGTGTGGTAGACCAGTTGTAGGGGAGTTGTGTGGTAGACCAGTTGTGTGGGAGTTGTGTGGTATACCAATTGTGTGGGAGTTGTGTGGTAGACCAGTTGTAGGGGAGTTGTGTGGTAGACCAGTTGTGTGGTACACCAGTTGTGTGGGAGTTGTGTGGTATATCAATTGTGTGGAAGTTTTGTGGTAGACCAGTTGTAGGGGAGTTGTGTGGTAGACCAGTTGTGTGGTATATCAGTTGTGAGGGAAATGTGTGGTAGACCAGTTGTGTGGTAGACCAGTTGTGTGGGAGTTGTGTGGTACACCAATTGTGTGGGAGTTGTGTGGTAGACCAGTTGTGTGGTACACCAGTTGTGTGGGAGTTGTGTGGTACACCAATTGTGTGGGAGTTGTGTGGTAGACCAGTTGTGTGGTAGACCAGTTGTGTGGGAGTTGTGTGGTACACCAATTGTGTGGGAGTTGTGTGGTAGACCAGTTGTGTGGTAGACCAGTTGTGTGGGAGTTGTGTGGTACACCAGTTGTGTGGGAGTTGTGTGATAGACCAGTTGTGTGGGAGTTGTGTGGTATATCAATTGTGTGGAAGTTTTGTGGTAGACCAGTTGTAGGGGAGTTGTGTGGTAGACCAGTTGTGTGGGAGTTGTGTAATAGACCAGTTGTGTGGTATATAAGTTGTGAGGAAAATGTGTGGTAGACCAGTTGTATGGTAGACCAGTTGTGTGGAAGTTGTGGGGTACGCCAATTGAGTGGGAGTTGTGTAATAGACCAGTTGTGTGGTAGACCAGTTGTGTGGTAGACCAGTTGTGTGGTAGACCAGTTGTGTGGTAGACCAGTTGTGTGGTAGACCAGTTGTGGGGGAGTTGTGAGGTAGACCGGTTGTGTGGGAGTTGTGTGGTAGACCAGTTGTGTGGTAGACCGGTTGTGTGGGAGTTGTGAGGTAGACCGGTTGTGTGGTAGACCGGTTGTGTGGGAGTTGTGAGGTAGACCGGTTGTGTGGGAGTTGTGTGGTAGACCAGTTGTGGGGGAGTTGTGTGGTAGACCAGTTGTGGGGGAGTTGCGGGGTAGACCAGTTGTGTGGTAGACCGGTTGTGTGGGAGTTGTGTGGTAGACCAGTTGTGGGGGAGTTGTGTGGTAGACCAGTTGTGGGGGAGTTGCGGGGTAGACCAGTTGTGTGGTAGACCAGTTGTGGGGGAGTTGTGTGGTAGACCGGTTGTGTGGGAGTTGTGTGGTTCGCCAATTGTGTGGGAGTTGTGTAATAGACCAGTTGTGTGGTAGACCAGTTGTGTGTTAGACCAGTTGTGGGGGATTTGTGAGGTAGACCGTTTGTTTGGGAGTTGTGTGGTAGACCAGTTGTGTGGTAGATCAGTTGTGGGGTAGACCAGTTGGGTGGTAGACCAGTTGTGGGGTAGACCAGTTGTGTTGGGGTTGTGGGGTACACCAATTGTGAGGGAGTTGTGTGGTACACCAGTTGTGTGGTAGACCAGTTGTGTGGAGAGAGGGGGTTCTATCAGTTGTGTGGAGAGAGGAGTCTGATACATGTGCAGCATCTGGCCCCTCTCATGCTTCGAGCGTGGATTTCAAAAGCGCTATTTTCATGTCTACTTGACTATGTAGCCATATTAACTCAACCATCTTTTTCCTTCTTTAGCACATTAAAAAATATTTAAAAAAATAAATGATTAAATATAAAAAAATAATGCAGGGTAAAGAAATTTTAGCTCAACACACGAGAGTATTTTTAATGTTTTTTTTTTTTTAAATTCTATTCTACTAGAAAACATCATGGGATCTCAATCCGTCATTCGTGGTGTCGTCTGGTTACTTCTTGTCTGCCTGTTCACGGTACAGTCTAAACCTTCAATGGAAGAGGACGAGGCGGGTTTGGCACGGCGGGACGAGGAACTCCCTGGAGAGTTGCAGCTGCGCCAGGACTACGGCGACGGTGGCGATGGAGGAGAGGGACCTGCAGAAGAGCCACCTGCTGACGGAGCTGAACCCACAGAAGAGCCACCTGCTGACGGAGCTGAACCCCCAGCAGAGCCACCAGCGGACGATGAACCAGCAGCTACTCACCACGAAGAAACCACTCATGCTGCCCCCAAGAATTCTCCCACTGCCCCCAAGAATTCTCCCACCAAGCCGAGCTCTAGCAAAACCGAAGCTAAGCCTAAAAGTATACTGGGCTCCTTAAAGGAAAGTATTAGGGGTATCTTTTGGTCTGTATGTGACATAGCATTTAAATTTCTTAGGATTGGCGCTAATGTGGTTGACGAGACTATTGTAAATTCCTTCGCTGATTAAATGCTATGCATGTCCCTTTGAAAACGACATGTATGTTCCAGTATATTTTGGTTGAATAAAACAAAGTGGCCAATATGTCTGCATTGTGTTTGTTGAGCGATTATTTATAAAAAAAAAGTACATGTACACATTAAAAACACACGTAGCAGTAAGGCAACGAAAATACGACACACAGAACATTTAATTACATAGGTCATTTCTAGTCCAACTAAGTACGTTGCAACCTATACTGGGCATTTCTTACTCCAAAATATTACATGTTTACTCTAAGGATTTTTCTTACTATGTCCTTTATTACTCTAATAAAGGACATATCTTATTATGATTCAGACATTTATTACTTTATTACTCAAAGGACATTTCTTACTACAGCGATCATTTCTTACCTCAATATTTCTTCACCAAATGGAATACAACTATTTCCCATCTATTCCATTAAAGGACTTGTCTTACTCCAAAACTGGAGATTTATGATCACAACGCGTCATATTTGCTAACCCACTAGCCGAGATGTATTTTCAGTACTTATCTGTGTTTATCTACCCCTTTATCCGTTTCCAATACGCCATAAGACACTACAGACCTTTCCAATACAACAATTTGACAATATAGTAGCAATTGGGTAAACGATAGGGTTGGAAAAAGACTCAAATCACGTACGTTCCTATCCTGTCCACAGAAAAAAATCCACAGCAACTGAAATCAGAAAACAAACTTTTACTTCTTTAAGAATTAATAGCCGACTAGCGTACCTGCCCCCCGCGCGTTGCCGCGGGGATAGAAGAAAGTTTGACGAAATATATTAGAAGAATTTCACCAACGCGTTACCAATTATATGTTCTTAGACGCGTGACATTCTTTTCTAAAAATGAGTTATTTAAATGTAAACAATGCCTGCGCTTCCATCCTGATGGCACACCGCCTCGAACTGGTGGGATGGCTTGTGTGCCCCAGCGACCCCCAGAGCTATGCCGGCGGGAGCCTAGTGCTCCTGGCAGGTCTAACCAAGTCGGACAGATCTGCGCGGGAGGGGCCAGACCAAACGTTGTGTCCTGGTCCTGTGGGTAGGGGCCAGACCAAACGTTGTGTCCTGGTCCTCCAGTTTGGGGGTTGTGCGATGGGCTAACTACTCATCCACATAAAACAAAATATAGTTACAGAAACCGAAGCCTAATCTGAAATAAATCCAGTCCTCGGAAGAACCAGGGCTCCACTTAGGAGAAGTATGACGCAATGCAGCCAAATCCGCAAGGAAGCTACAGAGCCGACCCCCCTTCTTCAACCGAGGAAAACTAAATTCACAGCCCTAAAACTACTGTCGCAAAAGAAACCTATCCTCATAGGAACATGGAACGTCAGAACACTATGGGAAGCAGGGAAGTGTGCACAGGCAGTGAAAGAAATGCAACAGTATCATCTTACAGTGCACGGCCTGTGCGAAACAAGATGGAACACCTTTGGAGAGACAAAATTCCAGACGGGAGAAACACTGCTATACTCGGGAAAAGAAAATGAGGACGACCCACGAGAGGCAGGCGTAGCCTTGCTATTGACAAAGGAAGCAACAAAAAGCCTGATGGAACGGGAACCTGTATCTGATCGAATAATTAAAGCTAGATTTGAATCCAGGTTTCAAAAGACCCCCATTATCATGTGCTATGCTCCTACAAACAACGAAGACGAGGAAGAAAAAGACCGCTTCTACGAAGAGCTTTAGTCGGTGGTTGATAAGGTACCCACGCGCGACATGCTGATCCTCATGGGTGATTTAAATGCCAAAGTAGGCAAAGACAACAGAGGCTGGGAAATGGAGATGGGAACCAATGGCCTAGGAGAAATGAATGAAAATGGTGAACTCTTCACAGACTTTTGTGCCTCAAATGAGCTTACTATCGGCGGTACACTCCCCCCCCCCCGAAGTTGTCATAAAGCCACCTGGATATCACCAGATCATCATACCGAAAACCAGATTGATCATGTCGCAGTAAGGCGTCGTTGGAGGGCCTCACTGCAGGATGTGAGAACAAAGCGAGGAGCCGACATAGGATCCGACCACCACCTGGTTGTTGCTAAACTGAAGATGAAGCTAAAGGCGAAGTAGATGCAACATGAAGTTGATCCACGAAGAAGATTTGATGTAAGTAAACTTAAGACGCACGATAACAGAACAAATTTTCAGGTCACCCTAAAGAATCGGTTTGAAGCTCTACAGACAGAAGAAAAAGATTTTGATTCAGTTGAACACACCTGGGAAGTATTTAAGCAAGCCACTGGTGAAGCCTGCGAGGAGGCTCTAGGAGGTAGAGCGCCCAACAGGAAGCCCTGGATCACAGATGATACATGGCAGAAGGTGGAAGAAAGAAAAAGCCTAAAGAGCGAACTAAATCAAGCAAAAACACGGCATCAGAAACAAGCAGCAGCCTCTCGATATAACGAAAAGGCTAAAGAGGTGAAAATGAAACTATGAAATGACAAGAGATTGTTTATAAATGAAATGGCAGAGCAGGCCAAAACAGCTGCCAGTAAGGGAGATGTCAAGACGCTCTATGCAACAACTAGAGCTCTGAGTGGGAGGAAAACCAATCCCAACAGGCCAGTGAGGAGCAAAAATGGTAAACTTCTAACGTCGATTGAGGAAGAATTGGCACGATGGAGAGAGCACTTCCAGGAATTACTAAACGGTCCAGCACCCCAAGATCCACCAGACCTGGAGCCAGGGGAACCCCTTAACATCAATACCGAGGAAATCACCAGACAGGAAATTCTCAACGCTTTAAATGGATTGAAGAGTGGCAAGGCAGCAGGACCAGATAATATCCCAGCAGAGGCATTAAAACAAGGTGGAGAAGAAGTAGTAAATCGACTTCATAAATTACTTAACTTAGTCTGGAACACAGGACAGATCCCAACCGATTGGAAGAGGGGCCTCCTTGTGAAGTTGCCTAAGAACGGTGACTTATCTCAGTGTGGAAAATGGAGGGGCATTACCTTGTTGTCCGTACCAGGAAAAGTCTTCTGCAGAGTCCTATTACAAAGAATGAGGAAAGGAATTGATGGGATCCTTCGTGAAGAACAAGCTGGCTTCAGGGCCAACAGGTCATGTAACGACCAAATATTTGTCTTGCGCACTATAGTGGAACAGTCCCTGGAGTGGAATTCGTCTCTCTACATCAACTACATAGATTTCGAGAAAGCATTTGATAGCATCCACCATCCATCATTATGGAAGATACTAGAGCTATATGGCTTTCCAGGAAAAGTCATAAACATACTTAAGGACATGTACTATGATAACCAATGCTGTGTGCGACACGAAAATCAGCAAAGTGAATGGTTCAAGGTAAAAACAGGAGTCAGACAGGGCTGTGTCATCTCACCTGTCATCTTTTTGGTGGTAATAGACTGGATTATGAGAAGAGCCACTGAGGATAAGCCAAGAGGAATTGTTTGGGAACTTACCAACCACCTAGAGGACTGCGACTTTGCTGATGACTTGGCTTTACTTTCACATGCCCAAAAAGACATCCAAGCGAAAACCACAAGAATAGAGCAAATTGCCAAAAGCGTTGGGCTAAAGATAAACTCCGGAAAAACCAAGCTAATGAAAATAAAAACCAAAAGTGCTCTCAAGACCTTTGCGAATGGAGCAGAGCTAGAAGAGGTCGAAGACTTTGAGTACCTCGGCAGCTATATATCAGCAAATGGCAGCATGGAGAAAGAAATTGTCACCAGAATAGCAATGGCAGCACAAGCTTTCAACAGACTCGTAAGATCTGGAAATCATCCTCACTGCAGCAGAGAACTAAAATAAGGATCTATAAGTCTAATGTACGTTCTGTACTCCTCTATGCTGCAGAGTCATGGAAACTAAACAAGAAAGTAGACAGCCGACTCAGAGGCTTTGAAAGAAGATCCCTCCAACGCATCCTCAGGATAAAGTGGGACGACAAAGTCCCGAACAAGGAAATATGGCGAAGGACAGGATTAAACGACATTGTCTCAGAAGTTAGAACGAGGAGATGGAGATGGCTGGGCCATGTCCTACGCATGAACAAAAAAAGACTCCCCAACATGGCGCTGAAGTGGAACCCACCCGGAAAGAGAAGTAGAGGAAGACCACAGGGAACATGGAGGAGGGAGATGGAAGAAGAAGTACAGGCTACTGGCAAAACCTGGCATGAACTAAAGTGGCTCGCCCAGGACAGGGTGGAATGGCGGAGATTTGTTGTTGCCCTATACTCCACAGGGAGTGATGAGGATTAAGTAAGTAAAAGTACCTTGTTGTCCATATCAAGTAAAGTCCTTACCAGAGTTATTTAGGACAGAATGAAAGAGGTGGTTGACCTTAAGCTAAGAGAGGAACAAGCAGGGTCCAGGAAGGAAAGATCTTGTACAGATCAAATAGTCACTCTTAGAATTATTGTAGAACAGACGATAGAATGGCAGGCCCGCTTTACATCTGCTTTGTTGACTTTGAGAAGGCCTTTGATAGTGTGGATAGTGTAGAATCTGTTGAGACACTATGGTGTACCTGCTAAGTTAGTGGAAATAATCCAGCAGCTTTACAATGGATTTTCATGCCAAGTTAGCCATGCTGGGAAACTGTCTAAAGTGTTCCAGGTCAACACAGGTGTAAGACAAGGATGTCTGCTGTCGCCCCTCCTCTTCTTGGTGGTTCTCGATTGGGTGACACGCACAGCCTATGCCAGTTCTGGAAAAGGTATTCAGTGGACACTCACAGGGAAACTAGAAGATCTGGAGTTTGCAGATGATCTTGCCTTACTCTCGCACAGGCTACAAGACATGCAAGAAAAAGTTGATGCATTAGGAGCCATCTCTCAGCGCGTAGGTCTCAAGATCAACAAAGAAAAGACAGAAGTGATGAGAATTAACAATAACCAGGATGCCCCAGTGACAATAGACGGAAGAAAGGTAAATGATGTGCAAGAGTTTGTCTACCTTGGCAGCAAGATCAGCAAAACGGGAGGTACATAGGAGGACATACGTGCTAGAGTTGATAGAGCCCGCTGCGCTTTCACAGTCCTGCGATCCATATGGAAAAGTTCGGCCACCTGCATTACCAAAAAAATTAGGATATTTAACTATAATGTCAAGGCAGTTCTGCTGTATGGAGCAGAGACATGGAGAGTCTCCAAAGCTAGCACAGCAAAGATACAGAACTTTATGAATAGATGCCTTAGACAGATATTGAAACTGAGATGGCAGGACAAAGTGCCGAACATAGAACTATGGAGGAAAGCTATGCAGGAGCCGTTGGGTGCGCAAATAAGAAGGAGGAAGTGGCGCTGGGTGGGTAACACACTGCGAAAGGCTCACCCAAATTTTACACTCCAAGCGCTTGAGTCGAACCCCCAGGGAAAGCGGAAAAGAGGGCGCCCAAGACAGACCTGGAGGCGGAGTCTTCTTGAAAAACTGAAGCCAAAATGGATGTCTTGGGAGACATATCCTTAAAACTAACGCTGAGAGAAAATTTAGCTTTATAATGGGGTCATCCATAAATGACGTCACGTTTTTTTGACGATTTTTAAGTCTCCCCTTCACTCCGTCACACAACGTCACAAAAAACCACCCCCCCCCCCAAAAAATGACGTCACACCTCAGCCTACAACTCCCCGCAAAATTTCAGTTGAATTTTTCTTAAAATACGATATTTTTCCAAAATCTCGTCTGAACTATGTCAGCATAGAGTATTTTAATTTTAATCTATTCCTATTACAATTTATTAAAATGATTTGACGTCTAAAATTTGTTTTCTAACATTGCTTTTTTTATAATACAAAAGTGTGACGTCACAACATCTGAACCTCCCCCCCCCTTCCCTCCCCCTCATCCCATACCGTCACAAAATTACGGACCCCCTCCCCCTACGCGAGTGACGTCATTTATGGGCGACTCCAATGCGTTAAACTCTAATGGAAGACAAATTTGTTGTGATAATTATAAAATAAAAATATTTTTTTCAACTTTTAGGTGTGTTTTTACATACGAATATACCATTACATTAGTTAACGTCTTTAAATAAAAAATTTGTATATAACATTTCGGGTAAAAAGAACACCGTTCTATTCACAAATACGTATTTCTCAGTTCCACATAATATACTGCAGATGCTCTGATCTAGCGTAACCGACAAAAAAAAAAAAAAAAAAAAACGAAAAAAAAAAAAAACAACACAAACTGCTGCGTTTTAGTAGAATACTAGACTACCCGTCATCCCTTGCATAACTGTGGGTTTCAGAAGTCATCCATAAAAAAACATCACGTCTGTCACTTATCGTCACAAAAAAACAGACCCCACATTCAAATAGACGTCACACCTCAGACGTTTTTGTCTTATAAAAACACCTATTGCGGCTTAGCATGGGTCTGACAACACTATCCCTTTAAATGCTGAGATCACAAAAACAGGTCAACTCTACTTCACTGCCAGTGCCCCCCCAACTTAGACATGTTCTTGTCTTTTAAAACACCGATCAGAGTTTCTTCCAGACATCTCGGGGGGGGGGGGGGAGGTGAGAGGAGGAGGGCTACACCCCCCCCCCCACGAAGAAAGTCTACCGCCCCCCCCCTATCCCGGAGAAAAAAGTCTGGAAGAAACACTGACACTATCATAGGCTGAGCATAGGTCTGACAACATTACCCCTTCATATGCTGACGTCACAGGTGAACTCATGGCTCTGACCACACTATTCCTTCATATGCCAAGAACACAGAAACAGGTGAACTCTACTTCGCCTGCCCCGTGTCCTGCCAAGTCCCGATAGACATCTTTATCATTCACATCTATATAAAAAAATACAAAAAAAAATAATATTTACAAGATGTGTTTCGAACCCGTACCACACACACGGTTAGCGATTACACTATCAACTCACCTATCTGGAAAGTTATCATTGTAAGCAAATTTAGCGGTATAGAATCCTTCTATGAAACTTAAGTTACGCAAATAGGCCCTAGATAGAGCATTTCAAATGTAATATTATCCCAAATTAGCCTATTCCAAAGCTAAACAAACAAAGATTTATATAAGGTAAAATATTAAGGCCTGAAATAGTTTAATATATCTAGACAGAGATAGATCTAGAATTTACGTTAAGTCTATAATTTTGCAAAATTAGCGGCATAGAAGCCGCGTATGAATCTTAAGTTACACAAATAGGCCCTAGATCGAGCATTTCCAAATTAGCATATTCCACAGCTAAACAAACAAAGATTTATATAAAATAATTAAGACCTGAAATAGTTTAGTATATAGATGCTAGGTTCTAGATGTAGAATTTACGTTCAGTCTAGATTCTACATCTAGAATCTAGATTTGATCTAAATTTTAGATAGATCTAGATTCTAGTTCTAGTTCTAGATCTAGATATATGCATTCTCGAATAAGATGATCATTGAAGCTAAACAAACATTTATATAAAATAATTAAGTCCTGAAATAGATTCTAGATGTAGAATTTACATAAATCTAGTGACCTTGATCTAGATCTAGACTTCTAGATCTAGATCTAGATTCATAACTTTTCTTCCTTCGACAGTTGATCTGTAGACCTAGAGAAATTGATTGTAAAACTAAATGAAAAAGACAATTGAAAATTGATATAAGTGTTGGAACGTAATAAATACAGCAAACGGACGTATTGTTAAAGTTATAACGTTTAGAACGCGTTAAACATTGGAATAGGAACACAATCTTCTTCAATAGAAGCCGCCATTTATTGTACTAAAAAGTAAACAAATCATGTGAAGTCACTATTCCCACAAAGTAAAGTCAATGTTTTAAACTTTTAAAATTAATGTGGTTAATCTACCTATGAATAAATCAATAAATTAATTAACGTCTTTAAATAATTTTGTGATTAACAGTCTGTCTGAAAACAGTCTGTCTGAAAACAAAAATTGTTCTCTACCTACATACTATTTTGAAGCTCTCCACATAGAGCAGGATCTCTCCAGTAGTCAATCAAACAAAAAAAAAAAACAAATAAATATTCAAACATGTAAACAAACTTGAGTTTTAGCAGTATAGAGATAGATAGATAGCAAAAACAACAATACAAGACTAGCGTAAGCGTTAGTTAGCTAGGGCTGCCTATGGAATTATGTATTTGATAAAGTATAATTAAAATTTCATTGTTTATAGTAATTAAACATGTTCGCATATATTGAAACCTGCCAATACATTTTTTTAGGCTATACCAACGCGAACAATGTAAGGCGGTTTAGGAGTGATTTTGGTTTGTTTTTTGTTCAACTAAACAATCAAGCACAAAAAATAATCTTGAACAAATGACGCCGTAAGCTATTCAACATTCAGGGTAGGGAACGGTAAAGGTCAAGGTTAGCTCAAAGACACATACTACTTCGGTAAGGGGGTCATCAAAAAAAACAACAACAAAAAAACAACAACGTCGCGTTTTTAAAAATGATTTTTTTCCTTCTCCATCGTCACACATCGTCACATGAATCACAACCCATTTTCTTCTAAGAGTGTGACGTCGTTTATGGACTACCCCTAAAACAAAAAACAAGGAAGCCCTACTACCCCTGAAAAAAAAGCATAAGGAAGCCCTACTACCCCTAAAACAAAACATAAGGATAGATGTACATACATAGATGTACATGTCGAATACAAATATTTCAATATATGAGTGGGACAAAAGATCTCAGTTTAGTAGTGGTTGTTGTCATATCATCATCATCATCATCAACATCATCATCATCGTCATCATCATCGTCATCGTCATCGTCATCATCATCATCATCATCATCATCATCATCATCATCATCATCATCATCATCATCATCATCATTATCATCATCATCATCAACATCATCATCATCAACATCATCATCATCGTCATCATCATCGTCATCATCATCATCATCATCATCATCATCATCATCATCATCAACATCATTATCATCATTGTGGGCACAGGGGCCCGACCACACCTCTCCATCGTATTCGGTTCTGTGCGATTCGTTCAAGTTGGGCCCATGAGATTCCGCCTGCTTCTGCTTCTCCTACAGCTGACCTTTCCAAGTTTGCCTTGGCCTAACTACTCTCTGGTCATGTTGTTAGTTGGTTTATACACGGTGTGTCCAATCCATCCCCATTTCCACGTTTGTATTTCTTCGCGAGTAGGGTCTTACCCAGATTCTCTCCACAGTTTGATATGCCATATGAATAAATAAAAATGTATAGCCTTCAAGGAAGACTACGTCGTCGAGAGGAAGAGCGCATTCTATTCAACTTAGTTCGGACCCCTGGCAGATGAGTCTCGCTATCTGGAGACAGCCAGTGGCGTAGCCAGGATCGTCTCAAAAAAAAGGGGGGGGGGTTCCAATTTTTACCCGGGGACAAACTTTCAATTTGCACCCCCCCCCCTCAAACGTTCGATTTGCACCCCCTCATACATTATATATATGTATGTATATATATATATATATATATATATATATATATATATATATATATATATATATATATATATATATATATTTATATATTTATATATATATATATATATATACCGAGGGGTCTACGCCACTGGAGACAGCAACCCATCTAGAAGAGAAACTCCTATATCAAACGGCTTATGTCTTGCAGTTTGTTCTTGTATGGACAGAAACTATTCCGAAGTTGGAATCAACCGGCCCTATGGCACATATCATGCTCTTTCTTCAAGTAGCAGTTAAGAATGCTCAAATGAAAAAAAAAACAAATTAATAAAAAGTCTAGTGACAATTTAAGCGCAATTTCCTTATGTTATCCATAACAATTTTTAATTTTTTGTGACCAAACGAAAGGATATTTTTTTGCGCTAAAAAAAAAGACAACTATATTAACCTATATCAACGGAAATAGTTTTATTTTAACGAGTAGGCCTACACGATGCTCAGTTTTAAAAAAAAGTAGTACATATCATCCTAGGCCTACACGATGCTCAGTTTAAAAATTCTTAATTAATTTTTTGTGACCGAACGAAAGGATATTTTTGAAAACTTTCTTCGGCAATATTGTTCTAAATTATGGCAGGAATCGATTGGTAATTGTTTCAAGTCGCTAAGTGGTCTGGTTGCTGAGATATGGGCCAAAACTGCATTTTTTCGAGGTTTTATGCTTTTCCGGGAAATCCAGGAAGGAATTCCGGGAATTGTTTTGGCCCACAATCATCCTCGGAACTTGCTTAACATATTTGCTTTTGGAACTAGTCCTCGATATTGCTTCGTTGAGGAGGAGATACGACTTAAAGCTGCGGACACACATCCATCCATTGCGGACACACATCCATCCATCCATCCATCCAGAAATGACGAGTTAATAATCGCAATTCCTGTAAGGAAATAACGCTAACAACCTCACACATATTTTATTAACTACAAATTAAGACATCCAAAATACCTCATATTTTGCATTTATATGATAATTCTGTCCTCGTATATTTTAAAGAATCAAAATAATTTAATATAACATTCCTACCTAACTACACAAGAGTTAGCTATTTCTCTTGTAATTAGCAAGTTATCGATAATTGAGTCTATCGTTACACAGTGTTAAACCTGTGAATTCACATTTGTACACATAACCAAGATGGCGACATAAACTGGGTTCAAACTATTTCAACAAATGGCGTACAGTGATGATCAATGACTAACTAATCCATGTCGGTGAGTTGGTGGATAAAAATTTACCTTTGTAGTGTTTTTATTTATTTTTCAATGATTATCAAAAAATAAGGATTAATCAAAATGTTAATTTTTGTAAGTTTCTAGCTGATTCAAGCAGTTCAATGGTATTATTTAACACTGTTTCAATCGACAAAATACTATTTCCTGAGTGAACAGTTGTCAGGAGACTGAATCCAAGGCTCATGTTATGCAGTTTTAATGAAATCACCGAGAGTAATTTGATCCCAAGTTTGTTTAAATGCTGCTCAAAAGCGAATGTTGTATGGTTATCAGTATACGATAGCTGCGACTTCATAAAAAGGCGCCATTACAGATACCCTTATTATTCATTATACAAATATATAGTCATATATATATATATATATATATATATATATATATATATATATATATATATATATATATATATATATTACAGCATTGTTGTATTAGTAATAGTTGTTGTAGTTGTGGTAATAGCTATTGTAAAAGTTGTAGTTTTATTTGTTGTTGTAATAGTTGTTGTAGTGGTGGTTGTAGTAATTTGGTTGATGTTTTAGAAGAAGCGGCAGTTGTTGCAGTAGCAGTAGTCGTAGCATTTCTAGTTGTTTCAGTGGTAGATTTAAACCCAGAAGAAGTTGTTCCATCCTTTGATTAAACTCACCCTTTTTATATACACATACGCAGTTGATAAAAGGTCAATTTTATAATTTTAATGTGATTGGAATATTAGCTCAACGCGACATAATTTTATGTTGTTTTTTTTTAAATTCTATTTCAACAGAAAAAAAAATCATGTGTTCTAAGCTTGTTGTACACGGTATCATCTGCCTGTTTCTTGTCGTCTTGATTATGGTGCAGTCGAAACCTTTCAAGGCAGAGGACGGTGGTGGTGACGCGATGAAGGACGATGACGGCGATAGTGTGGGGAGGAGGGAAGAGGACGATGGTAGTGTGGGGAGGAGGGACGATGGTGGTGTGGTGATGAAGGACGATGACGGCGATAGTGTGGGGAGGAGGGACAAAGACGGAGGTAGTGTGGCTATGACGGACGGGGAAACTGTACCAGAACTACAGCCGAGGTGTTGTGAGGAAGAACCCGTATGGCAAGACGAAAGCAAGACTAGTGACAGTATTAGCACAAGTTCTAGCACCAGCACTAGCACCAGTTTTAGGACCAGTCCTAGCACCAGCACTAGCACCAGTTTTAGGATAGGTTCTAGCACCAGCTCCAGTTTTAGGACAGGTTCAAGCACCAGCACCAGTTTTAGGACAGGTTCAAGCACCAGCTCCAGTTTTAGGACCAGTCTTAGCACCAGCACTAGCTCCAGTTTTAGGACAGGTTCAAGCACCAGCTCCAGTTTTAGGACAGGTTCAAGCACCAGCACTAGTTTTAGGACCAGTCCTAGCACCAGCACTAGCTCCAGTTTTAGGACAGGTTCAAGCACCAGCACTAGCCCCAGTTTTAGGACAGGTTCAAGCACCAGCACCAGTTTTAGGACCAGTCCTAGCACCAGCACTAGCTCCAGTTTTAGGACAGGTTCAAGCACCAGCACTAGCCCCAGTTTTAGGACCAGTCCTAGCACCAGCACTAGCTCCAGTTTTAGGACAGGTTCAAGCACCAGCACTAGCCCCAGTTTTAAGACAGGTTCTAGCACCAGCTCCAGTTTTAGGACCAGTCCTAGCACCAGCACTAGCTCCAGTTTTAGGACAGGTTCAAGCACCAGCACCAGTTTTAGGACCAGTCCTAGCACCAGCACTAGCATCAATTTTAGGACCAATCCTAGCACAAGCACTAGTTCCAGTTTTAGGACCAGTCCTAGCACCAGCACCAGCACCAGTTTTAGGACAGTTTCAAGCACTAGCACCAGTTTTAGGACCAGTCCTAGCACCAGCACTAGCATCAATTTTAGGACCAGTCCTAGCACCAGCACTAGCTCCAGTTTTAGGACCAGTCCTAGCACAACCATTAGTGCCAGACAAAGCACCAGTAGGAGCAGTGGAACTAGCAGTCGACTTAGCACCCTCCGTAGCATCAGTACAAGCACCAGACTTACCACCAATCCAAACAGCGGAACTAGCAGCGAGCCTAGCATCAAACCTAACCCGACCAGCAAGCCCTGCAGTAACGATGATCCAAATTTAAATTTAAAGGGATCAATTAGATGTTTGTTTGCTGCAGCTATTGAGTTAGCATTTGGTCTCATGAAAGTAGGCATGGAAATAGCGTCCGAGAAAATACTTGCTACATTTTGATTATTGAAACAAATAAGTTATGTATAAAAAGACATGTCTGTTCTGACATTTTAGTTGAATAAAATAAACAAACCAATTTTTATCTTCCACGTTGTGTTTGTTAACCGATTATTTCTTAAATTAATTATCATATCTATAAAAAAAGTTGGGTTAGACTACACTTAGAAAAGCATAAATAAAATACAGAATAGTACTTACCCTAACACATGATAAACTCTACGTACACAAGACATTTCGTAGCCCAATAATGGACATTTTCTAAATAAACTTGACATTTCTTACTCAAAAAACAGGACCTTTCTTACTTCAATTCAGACATTTTTTACTCCAGGATAGGACATGTCTTATTCCAATATAGGCAGTGGCGTAGCGAGGTCGGGTGTCACCCGGTGCGGCACTTAATGGTGTCACCCCCTGAGGCGTAGCGACCCTTCCCGGGGACAAACTTTCAAGTTTTCGATTTGCACCCCCCCCCTCAAACTTTTGATTTGCACCCCCCTCAAGTTATCGATTTGCACCCCCCTCAAGTTTTTCTCTATATATTTTGCTATTTTTTGCCTTGGTGTCACCCCCCCCCTAAATGGTGTCACCCGGTGGGGTCCGCACCCCCGCCCCCCCCCCTCGCTACGCCCCTGAATATAGGACATTTCTTACTTCAATTTAGACATTTCTTACTCCATGACGGTTTTGGGAGGAGAGAGAGGGGGGGGGGGCAGAGCCCCTATGAAAAGATGCCTGGAAGAATCTCTGACTGTGAAACTCTCTGCTCCGCTTGGTCGCAACTCAAAGTTCGCTAGTAACGTAGTAAGCCACATTTGAAAGCAAAAATCGTTCGCTCGACGGCTCCTATCTAAATACTAGCCATCGGTACCCGTTACACGTGAATTATAGGCAGTGGCGTAGCGAGGTCGGGTATCACCCGGTGCGGCACTTAATGGTGTCACCCCCCAGAGGCGCAGCGACCCTTCCCGGGGACAAACTTTCAACTTTTCGATTTGCACCCCCCCCCCCCTCAAACTTTCGATTTGCACCCCCCCCCTCAAGTTTTTCTCTATATATTTTGCTATTTTTTGCCTTGGTGTCACCCCCCTAAATGGTGTCACCCGGGTGCGGTCCGCCCCCCCGCCCCCCCCCTCGCTACGCCCCTGATTATATGCCTATATATTTATAATGTTATACTTGTTTGAGAAACATATTTTATAAAATAGTTATTGGTCAAAACGCAATGTGCTTTACTACACGTTGAACGATATTAGTGACAAAGGAAATAAATAACTTTAAAAATACAAAAAAAAACCAACACATTTAAATTATGCCTAGACTACCAATCCTAACCATGTGAGAACTTCTCTCTCTCTCTCTCTGTCCGCAATTTTTTTTTTAGGCGACGTGATCAGTATGTTCAGCAGTGTTTCTTCCAGACTTTTTTCTCCGGGTGGGGGGGGGGGGGGGGGGGAGGGGGGGCACCTGAAATTTTCGGGGGGGGGGGGGGGGCGGTAGACTTTCTTCGGGGGGGGGGGGGGCGGACACTGTTAAAAGTATATATTTTCTATATAAATTATATAAATTTCATTTTGTTCGGGAGGGGGGGGGGGCGGTAAATTTTTTTCGGCCCCCCCCCCCCGAAGAGATGCCTGGAAGAAACTGATGTTCAGCGATATATGGAGAACTTTAAGATACGGACTTGAGTTGAAAATAATATGTTGGATGTTATATATATATATTAAAATTATTAAATTTAAAGAAGGAAAATAAAAATAAAGGTATATTCGAATGTAGAAACGACAATTTTAATTATGCATCGGGAAAAGTCTATATTGTTGTGATAAGAACGCATAAAACAATGACGTCACATGCCACTTGTTTAAACTACAGAAGAACACAAAACTTGCAATTTTAGAATATGAAGAACGGAACTATTTCATTCAAACTTGATTTAGTTCTATAGATCTACTTATCAAGACGTACGCTATGAAATAAAACAACAGCATGTTTTTTTTTGTAATACTTGTTGGTTTATTTAATTAATATAATTGTATACAGTATGTTTTACTTTCTACTGTATTCATTCATCTGGGGTGCTTTTATTCCTATTGTATGCAGTGGCGGAACTAGAAAAAAAGGGCCACCCCGCAAAAAATTTTTTAGGCCCCCCCTTATATATATATATATAATATATATATTATATATATATATATATATATATATATATATATATATATATATATATATATATATATATATATATATATATATACAAACGCAAAATACGAACATAGGATACTCAGTGTTGGCCACTTCGGATTTTGAAAAAAAAAAAATGTTTTTTTTTTCAATTAAAAAAATTACATCAACTTGTCATTTGTTTTAGTCTATTTGGAAAATCAGTTTAAATTTTATTTTTGCCATAAGACGGTTTTAACTTAAGTCGGTCAAAAGTATATAAACCGTGAAAGCTTTGTATAAGTAAT